>NW_027466544.1:62500-67500 GCF_050575085.1 Anarhichas minor | reverse complement strand
AGGGGAACCGCCAGAAGCGCTGGACCCTTCAGCGCTTCGTCCCTACTACGGCTGTAACATAGGGGAACCGCCAGAAGCGCTGGACCCTTCAGCGCTTCGCTCATATCCCCTACTACGGCTGTAGCATAGGGGAACCGCCAGAAGCGCTGGACCCTTCAGCGCTTCGCTCCTATCCCCTAGTATACACTGGGTAGTCTGTTCCTATCATTGTGTGCAAGGTGGCTTGGTTACCCCCTACCAAAATGGGTCACAGCCGTAATAGGCGAAGTACAGAAGCGCTGGAACCTTCAGCGCTTCGCCCCTATCACGGCTTTAAAACCCGAGCGAAAAACTCTATGTCCTTAAACGAAATACCCGTTTTGCGCGGTCCATATCTCCGCGAAAACACAACGCACAGCCGGGACACTCATATCTAATTGTAGTCCAAGTCCCCCTCTACAAACACATCCGAGTGGATCCTGGATGCGACCTCCACAGCCGAGGCACGAGTCGGTCAAAGTAGGTCGCAGGGACCATATTACGCGCGCCATATCTACCCGGAAATAGAACGCACAGCGGGGATACTCATGCCCAGTTGTCGAGCTGGAAGTCCTCTAACCACCCATATAAGATGAATAATAAACGGATACACACAGCCGATGCAGCGCGTGTTTGAAAACCGCCGATCGATCTTCATACTCTGACAAAATCACAGCGAAAAATCCTTAAACCAAATACCCGTTTTGCGCGGTCCATATCTCCGCGAAAACACAACGCACAGCCGGGAACCTCATATCTAATTGTAGTCCAAGTCCACTTCTACAAACCTATCCGAGTGGATCCTGGATGCGAGGTCCACAGCCGAGGCACCACGCGGTCAAAGTAGGTCGCAGGGGCCCTATTACGCGCGCCATATCTACCCGGAAATGGAACGCACAGCGGGGATTCTTATTTTGAATACACGGTCCCGACGTCCTCTAACTACCCATATAAGCAGAATAATAAACGGGTATCCACAGCCGAGGCAGCACGTATTTGAAAACCGCCGACCGATCTTCATACTCTGACAAAATCACAGCGATAGCGCCAATACTCTGTTTCCTTAAACCAAATCGCCGTCTTGCGCGGTCCATATCCCCGCGAATACACAACGCACAGCCGGGACACCTATGCCGACGTGTAGCCACCGTCAACCTCTAAAGACATGTGGAGGGTGATCCACAATCGGACACTCACAGCCGAGGCACGACGCGGTCAAAGTAGGTCGCAGGGACCATATTACGCGCGCCATATCTACCCGGAAATAGAACGCACAGCGGGGATACTCATGCCCAGTTGTCAAGCTGGAAGTCCTCTAACCACCCATCTAGACACTCCTATAAACGGATACACACAGCCGATACAGCGCGTATTTGAAAACCGCCGACCGATCTTCATACTCTGACAAAATCAAAGCGAAAGACTTAAACGAAATACCCGTTTTGCGAGGTCCATATCCCCGCGAATACACAACGCACAGCCGGGACACTTATACCCGATCGTAGACCACATCCACCTCTACAAACCTATCCGAGTGGATCATGGATGCGACCTCCACAGCCGAGGCACGGTGTAGTCAAAGTAGGTCGCAGGGACCACATTACGCGCGCCATATCTACCCGGAAATAGAACGCACAGCGGGGATTCTTATACTGAATACACGGCCCCGACGTCCTCTAACCAACTATGTAAACTGAATAATAAACGGATAACCACAGCCGAGGCAGCGCGTGTTTGAAAACAGCCGACCGATCTTCATACTCTGACAAAATCACAGCGAAAGACTTAAACGAAATCGTCGTTTTGCGAGGTGCATATCTCCGCGAATACACAACGCACAGCCGGGACACTTATACCCAGTTGTAGTCCACGTCCCCCTCTACAAAACTATCGGAGTGGATCCTGGATGCGAGGTCCACAGCCGAGGCACGGTGTAGTCAAATTAGGTCGCAGGGACCATATTACGCGCGCCATATCTACCCGGAAATAGAACGCACAGCGGGGATTCTTATACTGAATATACGGCCCCGACGTCCTCTAACCAACTATGTAAGCTGAATAATAAACGGATAACCACAGCCGAGGCAGCGCGTGTTTGAAAACAGCCGACCGATCTTCATACTCTGACAAAATCACAGCGAAAGACTTAAACGAAATCGTCGTTTTGCGAGGTGCATATCTCCGCGAATACACAACGCACAGCCGGGACACTTATACCCAGTTGTAGTCCACGTCCCCCTCTACAAAACTATCGGAGTGGATCCTGGATGCGAGGTCCACAGCCGAGGCACGGTGTAGTCAAAGTAGGTCGCAGGGACCATATTACGCGCGCCATATCTACCCGGAAATAGAACGCACAGCGGGGATTCTTATACTGAATACACGGCCCCGACGTCCTCTAACCAACTATGTAAGCTGAATAATAAACGGATAACCACAGCCGAGGCAGCGCGTGTTTGAAAACAGCCGACCGATCTTCATACTCTGACAAAATCACAGCGAAAGACTTAAACGAAATACCCGTTTTGCGAGGTCCATATCCCCGCGAATACACAACGCACAGCCGGGACACTTATACCCAGTTGTAGTCCACGTCCCCCTCTACAAAACTATCGGAGTGGATCCTGGATGCGAGGTCCACAGCCGAGGCACGGTGTAGTCAAAGTAGGTCGCAGGGACCATATTACGCGCGCCATATCTACCCGGAAATAGAACGCACAGCGGGGATTCTTATACTGAATACACGGCCCCGACGTCCTCTAACCAACTATGTAAGCTGAATAATAAACGGATAACCACAGCCGAGGCAGCGCGTGTTTGAAAACAGCCGACCGATCTTCATACTCTGACAAAATCACAGCGAAAGACTTAAACGAAATACCCGTTTTGCGAGGTCCATATCCCCGCGAATACACAACGCACAGCCGGGACACTTATATCTAACTGTAGTCCAAGTCCCCCTCTACAAATCTATCCTAGTGGATCATGGATGCGAGGTCCACAGCCGAGGCACGATGTAGTCAAAGTAGGTCGCAGGGGCCATATTGCGCGGTCCATATTTACCCGGAAATGGAACGCACAGCGGGGATTCTTATACCGAATCCACGGTCCCGACGTCCTCTAACTACCCATATAAGCAGAATAATAAACGGGTATCCACAGCCGAGGCAGCACGTATTTGAAAACCGCCGACCGATCTTCATACTCTGACAAAAAGCGCCGGGCGATCTTCATACTCTGACAAAATCACAGCCGTTTTTATATCGTTTTGCGAGATGGATATCTCCGCGAATACACAACGCACAGCCGGGATACTCATACCTAATTGTATAATACGTCTACCTCTACAAACCTATCCGAGTGGATCCTGGATGCGAGATCCAGAACCAGGATCCATATCGCGCGGGTAAACGGCGGGAGTAACGAGGACTCTCTTAAGGTAGGGGACGTTACTGGGCTGCGCTGCGAAAGACGAGCGCCAAAACTCTGTTTCCTTAAACGGAAGCGCCGTTTTGCGAGGTGGATATCTCCGCGAAAACACCACGCACAGCCGGGACACTTATACCCAATCGTAGACCACGTCCACCTCTACAAACCTATCCGAGTGGATCCTGGATCCGAGACCCACAGCCGAGGCACCACGCGGTCAAAGTAGGTCGCAGTTGCCGTTTTGCGCGCTCCATCTCTCCGCCAAAACACCACGCACAGCCGGGACACTTATACCCTATTGTAGACCCCGACCTCCTCTAACCACCCATACATGCAGAACAATAAACGGATACCCACAGCCGATGCAGCAAGTAGTTCAAAAGCGCCGGCCGATCTTCGTACTCTGACAAAATCACAGCGAAAGACGAGCGCCAATACTCTGTCTCCTTAAACCAAATCGCCGGTTTGCGCGGTGCATATCCCCGCGAATACACAACGCACAGACTCGGCCCCTACGCCGAATAGTAGACCACGTCCACTTCTAAAGACCTGTGGAGTTTGAGCCACAATCGGACACTCACAGCCGATGCACGACTCGGTCAAAATAGGTCGCAGTAGCCACATTGCGCGGTTCATATCTCCGCCAAAACACAACGCACAGCCGGGATACTTATGCCGAATTGTAGACCCCGACGTCCTCTAACCACCCATCTAGACACTCCTATAAACGGATACCCACAGCCGATGCAGCGCGTAGTTCAAAAGCGTCGGCCGATCTTCGTACTCTGACAAAATCACAGCCAAAGACGAGCGACAATATCGCCGGTCTGCGAGGTCCATATCTCCGCGAAAACACAACGCACAGCCGGGACACTTATACCCGATCGTAGACCACATCCACCTCTACAAACCTATCCGAGTGGATCCTGGATCCGAGACCCACAGCCGAGGCACGATGTACGCAAAGCCGGTCACAGTAGCCGAGCGCCAATACTCTGTTTCCTTGAACAAAATCGCCGGTTTGCGAGGTGCATAGCTCCGCGAATACACAACGCACAGCCGGGACACTTATACCCAATTGTAGACCACATCAACCTCTACAAAACTATCCGAGTGGATCCTGGATGCGAGACCCACAGCCGAGGCACGATGTGGTCAGAATAGGTCGCAGGGGCCACATTGCGCGGTCCATAAACCCGGAAATGGAACGCACAGCGGGGATAATAATACCGAAATGTCGACCCAGACGTACTCTCACAACCCATAAGGCAGACCAATAAACTGACACCGACATAACCAATAAACTGACACCGACAAATGAATAAACGGACACCCACAGCCGATGCAGCACGTATTTCAAAAGCGTTAGCGATATTCGTCTCACAGCGAAAGACGAGCGCCAATACTCTGTTTCCTTGAACCAAATTCCCGGTTTGCGCGGTCCATATCTCCGCGAATACACAACGCAAAGACTCGTCCCCTACGCCGAATAGTAGACCACGTCCACTTCTAAAGACCTGTGGAGGAGGATCCAGGATCGGGCATTCACAGCC
>NW_027466544.1:40000-57500 GCF_050575085.1 Anarhichas minor | reverse complement strand
TGGGATTTGTGGCCTACATGAGAGTCCAATCAAATGTAGTTGAAATGGCCCTTTTTCAATTATAAGGGGAAAAAATACTCAAAAAGGGCCATTCCAACTACATTCGACTGGGCTCTCGTGTCAGCCAAAAATCCTAACCCAAATGGCACTAATCGTCCCGGGTGTCCCCCAATGCCATTAGGGACAATTCATGCCATTCGGGTTGGGATTTGTGGCCTACATGAGTGCCCCATCAAATGTAGTTGATATGGCCCTTTTTCCAACCCAAATGGCACTAATTGTCCCGGGTTCCCCCCAATGCCTTTAGGGACAATTCATGCCATTCGGGTTGGGATTTGTGGCCTACATGAGAGCCCAATCAAATGTAGTTGAAATGGCCCTTTTTCAATTATAAGGGGAAAAAATACTCAAAAAGGGCCATTCCAACTACATTCGACTGGGCTCTCGTGTCAGCCAAAAATCCTAACCCAAATGGCACTAATCATCCCGGGTGTCCCCCAATGCCATTAGGGACAATTCATGCCATTCGGGTTGGGATTTGTGGCCTACATGAGTGCCCCATCAAATGTAGTTGAAATGGCCCTTTTTCCAACCCAAATGGCACTAATTGTCCCGGGTTCCCCCCAATGCCTTTAGGGACAATTCATGCCATTCGGGTTGGGATTTGTGGCCTACATGAGTGCCCCATCAAATGTAGTTGGAATGGCCCTTTTTCCAACCCCAATGGCACTAATCGTCCCGGGTTTCCCCAATGCCTTTCGGGTTAATATGTGCCATTTCAGCCACTTTATCATATATGGTGCAATTGGATCTAAATGGGCTACAGCCACCAAACTTGGTACACAGGGTCTGTGGCTTCTTAGGAACACACACAGCAAGTTTTGTTGTGCTAGCACCTCAAATTGTGCCATTTTGGCATCTTCCTTAAATGAAATTGCTGTCTTGCGTGGTCCATATCTCCACAAATACACAACGCACAGGTGG
Source organism: Anarhichas minor (assembly GCF_050575085.1). Taxonomy (NCBI): domain Eukaryota; kingdom Metazoa; phylum Chordata; class Actinopteri; order Perciformes; family Anarhichadidae; genus Anarhichas; species Anarhichas minor. The sequence goes on along the minus strand of NW_027466544.1, from coordinate 56,516 downwards.
GACACCTACGCCGAATTGTAGAGCACATCGACCTCTAAAGACCCATGTAGCTGGATCCAGAATCGGACACTCACAGCCGATGCACGACGTGGTCAAAGTAGGTCACAGGAGCCATATTGCGCGGTCCATATCTCCGCGAAAACACAAAGCACAGCCGGGACACTCATGCCGAATTGTCGACCTTGAAGTCCTCTAACCACCCATCTAGGCAGAACCAGAATCGGACACCCACAGCCGAGGCAGCGCGTATTTGAAAAGCGCCGGGCGATCTTCATACTCTGTCAAAATCCCAGCGAAAGACGAGCGCCAAAACTCTGTTTTGCGTGGTCCATATCTCCGCGAATACACAACGCACAGGCGGGACACCTACGCCGAATTGTAGAACACGTCGACCTCTAAAGACCCATCGAGGTAGATCCAGAATCGGACACTCACAGCCGAGGCACGACGTGGTCAAAGTAGGTCACAGGAGCCATATTGCGCGGTCCATATCTCCGCGAAAACACAACGCACAGCGGGGATACTCATGCCGAATTGTAGACCTTGACGTCCTCTAACAAGACATATAGGCAGATCAATAAACGGAGACCCACAGCCGAGGCAGCGCGTCTTTGAAAAGCGCCGGGCGATCTTCATACTCTGTCAAAATCCCAGCGAAAGACGAACGCCAAAACTTTCCTTAAACGAAATCGCCGTTTTGCGTGGTCCATATATCCGCGAATACACAACGCACAGGCGGGAGATCTACGTCGAACTGTAGAGCACGTCGACCTCTAAAGATCCATATAGGTGGATCCAGAATCGGTCACTCACAGCCGAGGCACGACGTGGTCAAAGTAGGTCACAGGAGCCATATTGCGCGGTCCATATCTTCGCGAAACCACAACGCACAGCGGGGATACTCATGCCGAATTGTAGACCTTGACGTCCTCTAACAAGACATATAGGCAGATCAATAAACGGAGACCCACAGCCGAGGCAGCGCGTCTTTGAAAAGCGCCGGGCGATCTTCATACTCTGTCAAAATCCCAGCGAAAGACGAGCGCCAAAACTCTGTTTCCTTAAACGAAATCGCCGTTTTGCGTGGTCCATATCTCCGCGAATACACAACGCACAGGCGGGAGAACTACGCCGAACTGTAGAGCACGTCGACCTCTAAAGATCCATATAGGTGGATCCAGAATCGGACACTCACAGCCGAGGCACGACGTGGTCAAAGTAGGTCACAGGAGCCATATTGCGCGGTCCATATCTCCGCGAAACCACAACGCACAGCGGGGATACTCATGCCGAATCGTAGACCTTGACGTCCTCTAACAAGACATATAGGCAGATCAATAAACGGAGACCCACAGCCGAGGCAGCGCGTCTTTGAAAAGCGCCGGGCGATCTTCATACTCTGTCAAAATCCCAGCGAAAGACGAGCGCCAAAACTCTGTTTCCTTAAACGAAATCGCCGTTTTGCGTGGTCCATATCTCCGCGAATACACAACGCACAGGCGGGAGAACTACACCGAACTGTAGAGCACGTCGACCTCTAAAGATCCATATAGGTGGATCCAGAATCGGACACTCACAGCCGAGGCACGACGTGGTCAAAGTAGGTCACAGGAGCCATATTGCGCGGTCCATATCTCCGCGAAAACACAACGCACAGCGGGGATACTCATGCCGAATTGTAGACCTTGACGTCCTCTAACAAGACATATAGGCAGATCAATAAACGGAGACCCACAGCCGAGGCAGCGCGTCTTTGAAAAGCGCAGGGCGATCTTCATACTCTGTCAAAATCCCAGCGAAAGACGAGCGCCAAAACTCTGTTTCCTTAAACGAAATCGCCGTTTTGCGTGGTCCATATCTCCGCGAATACACAACGCACAGGCGGGAGAACTACGCCGAACTGTAGAGCACGTCGACCTCTAAAGATCCATATAGGTGGATCCAGAATCGGACACTCACAGCCGAGGCACGACGTGGTCAAAGTAGGTCACAGGAGCCATATTGCGCGGTCCATATCTCCGCGAAACCACAACGCACAGCGGGGATACTCATGCCGAATCGTAGACCTTGACGTCCTCTAACAAGACATATAGGCAGATCAATAAACGGAGACCCACAGCCGAGGCAGCGCGTCTTTGAAAAGCGCCGGGCGATCTTCATACTCTGTCAAAATCCCAGCGAAAGACGAGCGCCAAAACTCTGTTTCCTTAAACGAAATCGCCGTTTTGCGTGGTCCATATCTCCGCGAATACACAACGCACAGGCGGGAGAACTACACCGAACTGTAGAGCACGTCGACCTCTAAAGATCCATATAGGTGGATCCAGAATCGGACACTCACAGCCGAGGCACGACGTGGTCAAAGTAGGTCACAGGAGCCATATTGCGCGGTCCATATCTCCGCGAAAACACAACGCACAGCGGGGATACTCATGCCGAATTGTAGACCTTGACGTCCTCTAACAAGACATATAGGCAGATCAATAAACGGAGACCCACAGCCGAGGCAGCGCGTCTTTGAAAAGCGCAGGGCGATCTTCATACTCTGTCAAAATCCCAGCGAAAGACGAGCGCCAAAACTCTGTTTCCTTAAACGAAATCGCCGTTTTGCGTGGTCCATATCTCCGCGAATACACAACGCACAGGCGGGAGAACTACGCCGAACTGTAGAGCACGTCGACCTCTAAAGATCCATATAGGTGGATCCAGAATCGGACACTCACAGCCGAGGCACGACGTGGTCAAAGTAGGTCACAGGAGCCATATTGCGCGGTCCATATCTCCGCGAAACCACAACGCACAGCGGGGATACTCATGCCGAATCGTAGACCTTGACGTCCTCTAACAAGACATATAGGCAGATCAATAAACGGAGACCCACAGCCGAGGCAGCGCGTCTTTGAAAAGCGCCGGGCGATCTTCATACTCTGTCAAAATCCCAGCGAAAGACGAGCGCCAAAACTCTGTTTCCTTAAACGAAATCGCCGTTTTGCGTGGTCCATATCTCCGCGAATACACAACGCACAGGCGGGAGAACTACGCCGAACTGTAGAGCACGTCGACCTCTAAAGATCCATATAGGTGGATCCAGAATCGGACACTCACAGCCGAGGCACGACGTGGTCAAAGTAGGTCACAGGAGCCATATTGCGCGGTCCATATCTCCGCGAAAACACAACGCACAGCGGGGATACTCATGCCGAATTGTAGACCTTGACGTCCTCTAACAAGACATATAGGCAGATCAATAAACGGAGACCCACAGCCGAGGCAGCGCGTCTTTGAAAAGCGCAGGGCGATCTTCATACTCTGTCAAAATCCCAGCGAAAGACGAGCGCCAAAACTCTGTTTCCTTAAACGAAATCGCCGTTTTGCGTGGTCCATATCTCCGCGAATACACAACGCACAGGCGGGAGAACTACGCCGAACTGTAGAGCACGTCGACCTCTAAAGATCCATATAGGTGGATCCAGAATCGGACACTCACAGCCGAGACACGACGTGGTCAAAGTAGGTCACAGGAGCCATATTGCGCGGTCCATATCTCCGCGAAAACACAACGCACAGCGGGGATACTCATGCCGAATTGTAGACCTTGACGTCCTCTAACAAGACATATAGGCAGATCAATAAACGGAGACCCACAGCCGAGGCAGCGCGTCTTTGAAAAGCGCCGGGCGATCTTCATACTCTGTCAAAATCCCAGCGAAAGACGAGCGCCAAAACTCTGTTTCCTTAAACGAAATCGCCGTTTTGCGTGGTCCATATCTCCGCGAATACACAACGCACAGGCGGGAGAACTACGCCGAACTGTAGAGCACGTCGACCTCTAAAGATCCATATAGGTGGATCCAGAATCGGACACTCACAGCCGAGGCACGACGTGGTCAAAGTAGGTCACAGGAGCCATATTGCGCGGTCCATATCTCCGCGAAACCACAACGCACAGCGGGGATACTCATGCCGAATCGTAGACCTTGACGTCCTCTAACAAGACATATAGGCAGATCAATAAACGGAGACCCACAGCCGAGGCAGCGCGTCTTTGAAAAGCGCCGGGCGATCTTCATACTCTGTCAAAATCCCAGCGAAAGACGAGCGCCAAAACTCTGTTTCCTTAAACGAAATCGCCGTTTTGCGTGGTCCATATCTCCGCGAATACACAACGCACAGGCGGGAGAACTACGCCGAACTGTAGAGCACGTCGACCTCTAAAGATCCATATAGGTGGATCCAGAATCGGACACTCACAGCCGAGGCACGACGTGGTCAAAGTAGGTCACAGGAGCCATATTGCGCGGTCCATATCTCCGCGAAAACACAACGCACAGCGGGGATACTCATGCCGAATTGTAGACCTTGACGTCCTCTAACAAGACATATAGGCAGATCAATAAACGGAGACCCACAGCCGAGGCAGCGCGTCTTTGAAAAGCGCAGGGCGATCTTCATACTCTGTCAAAATCCCAGCGAAAGACGAGCGCCAAAACTCTGTTTCCTTAAACGAAATCGCCGTTTTGCGTGGTCCATATCTCCGCGAATACACAACGCACAGGCGGGAGAACTACGCCGAACTGTAGAGCACGTCGACCTCTAAAGATCCATATAGGTGGATCCAGAATCGGACACTCACAGCCGAGACACGACGTGGTCAAAGTAGGTCACAGGAGCCATATTGCGCGGTCCATATCTCCGCGAAAACACAACGCACAGCGGGGATACTCATGCCGAATTGTAGACCTTGACGTCCTCTAACAAGACATATAGGCAGATCAATAAACGGAGACCCACAGCCGAGGCAGCGCGTCTTTGAAAAGCGCCGGGCGATCTTCATACTCTGTCAAAATCCCAGCGAAAGACGAGCGCCAAAACTCTGTTTCCTTAAACGAAATCGCCGTTTTGCGTGGTCCATATCTCCGCGAATACACAACGCACAGGCGGGAGAACTACGCCGAACTGTAGAGCACGTCGACCTCTAAAGATCCATATAGGTGGATCCAGAATCGGACACTCACAGCCGAGGCACGACGTGGTCAAAGTAGGTCACAGGAGCCATATTGCGCGGTCCATATCTCCGCGAAAACACAACGCACAGCGGGGATACTCATGCCGAATTGTAGACCTTGACGTCCTCTAACAAGACATCTAGGCAGAACAATAAACGGAGACCCACAGCCGAAGCAGCGCGTCTTTGAAAAGCGCCGGGCGATCTTCATACTCTGTCAAAATCCCAGCGAAAGACGAGCGCCAAAACTCTGTTTCCTTAAACGAAATCGCCAATTTGATCTAAATGTGCTACAGCCACCAAACTTGGTAGACATGGTCTGTGGCTTCTTAGGAACACACACAGCAAGTTTTATGGGGCAAGCACCTCGAATTGTGACTTTTTGGCATCGCAGGCAAAGTGAAAATCAAACTCATCCGATTTGCTTGAAACTTTGCGCACCTGTTTGGCTGTTCCCAGGTATGCCCCCTCATAAGTTTCAGCCTCCTAGCCCAGAGCCTACTCTAGATATTGTTTGGGAGGAATGGGAACAAAAGGGCCATTCGGGTTGGGATTTGTGGCCTACATGAGTGCCCCATCAAATGTAGTCGAAATGGCCCTTTTTCAATTATAAGGGAAAAAATACCCTTATAACTCAAAAAGGGCCATTCCGACTACATTCGACTGGGCTCTCGTGTCAGCCAAAAATCCCAACCCAAATGGCACTAATCGTCCCGGGTGTCCCCCAATGCCTTTCGGGTTAATATGTGCCATTTCAGCCACTTCATCATATATGGTGCAATTGGATGTAAATGGGCTACAGCCACCAAACTTGGTACACAGGGTCTGTGGCTTCATAGGAACACACACAGCAAGTTGTGTGGGGCTTGGTACACAGGGTCTGTGGCTTCATAGATCAAACTCATCCGATTTGCTTGAAACTTTGCACACCTGTTTGGCTGTTCCCAGGTATGCCCCCTCATAAGTTTCAGCCTCCTAGCCCAGAGCCTACTCTAGATATTGTTTGGGAGGAATGGGAACAAAAGGGCCATTCGGGTTGGGATTTGTGGCCTACATGAGAGCCCAATCAAATGTAGTTGAAATGGCCCTTTTTCAATTATAAGGGAAAAAATACCCTTATAACTCAAAAAGGGCCATTCCAACTACATTCGACTGGGCTCTCGTGTCAGCTAAAAATCCCAACCCAAATGGCACTAATTGTCCTGGGTTCCCCCCAATGCCTCCGAGGGACGTTCGGGACGAAAAGGGCCATTCGGGTGCCCCACAAAATGCTGTCCCCGAAATGGCCCTTTTTGTCCCAAAATGCCTGGGCCATATGGGCATAAAAGTGCCATTTGGGGGGGACATATGGGACGAAAAGTGCCATATGGCGGGACAAATGGGAACATTAGGGCCAATTCATGGCCATTTGCGGCGTGATCAGGGTTGACATTTTAAAGTGCCGTAACTCCTCAACCATTCAATTTACAGCCCTCAAACGTAGATATCTTGGACCAACGTTCAATTGTACGGAAACAATGTTTTGGGACAAAAAGTGCCATTTGGGCAGTATGGTTGGGACACATGAAAATTTCATTGTAATGTAGCCGGAATGACACTTTCTGAGTTGTAAATCAACTGACATTTGACCTGGAAGTTCTCCACAACACTTTGGGCTCAGAAGCAGACCTTTGGACTCTTATAACTAAAAGGGCCATTCCAACTACATTCGACTGGGCTCTCGTGTCAGCCAAAAATCCCAACCCAAATGGCACTAATCGTCCCGGGTTTCCCCAATGCCTTTCGGGTTAATATGTGCCATTTCAGCCACTTCATCATTTATGGTGCAATTGGATGTAAATGGGCTACAGCCACCAAACTTGGTACACAGGGTTTGTGGCTTTATAGGAACACACACAGCAAGTTTCGTGGGGCTAGCACCTCAAATTGTGCCATTTTGGCATCTTCACCATATATGATGCAATTTGATCTAAATGTGCTACAGCCACCAAACTTGGTACACAGGGTCTGTGGCTTCTTAGGAACACACACAGCAAGTTTCGTGGGGCTAGCACCTCGAATTGTGACTTTTTGGCATCTCAGGCAAGGTGAAAATCAAACTCATCCGATTTGCTTGAAACTTTGCGCACCTGTTTGGCTGTTCCCAGGTATGCCCCCTCATAAGTTTCAGCCTCCTAGCCCAGAGCCTACTCTAGATATTGTTTGGGAGGAATGGGAACAAAAGGGCCATTCGGGTTGGGATTTGTGGCCTACATGAGTGCCCTGTCAAATGTAGTCGAAATGGCCCTTTTTCAATTATAAGGGGAAAAAATACTCAAAAAGGGCCATTCCAACTACATTCGACTGGGCTCTCGTGTCAGCCAAAAATCCCAACCCAAATGGCACTAATCGTCCCGGGTTTCCCCAATGCCATTTGAAACTGCCATTTGGGCCAAAAAGGGCCATTCGAGTGCCCCACAAAATGCTGTCCCTTAAATGGCCCTTTTTGTCCCAAAACCCCTGGGCCATATCGGCATAAACGTGCCATTTGGGGGGGACATATGGGACGAAAAGTGCCATATGGCGGGACATTTGGGACGAAAAGTGCCATTTGCCGGGACAAATGGGAACATTAGGGCCAATTCATGGCCATTTGCGCCGTGATCAGGGTTGACATTTTCAAGTGCTATAACTCCTCAACCGTTCAATTTCCAGCCCTCAAACGTAGATATCTTGGACCAACGTTCAATTGTACGGAAACAATGTTTTGGGACAAAATATGCCATTTGGGTTGGGATTTGTGGCCTACATGAGAGCCCAATCAAATGTAGTTGAAATGGCCCTTTTTCAATTATAAGGGGAAAAATACCCTTATAACTCAAAAAGGGCCATTCCAACTACATTCGACTGGGCTCTCGTGTCAGCCAAAAATCCCAACCCAAATGGCACTAATAGTCCCGGGTTTCCCCAATGCCTTTCGGGTTAATAAGTGCCATTTCAGCCACTTTATCATATATGGTGCAATTGGATGTAAATGGGCTACAGCCACCAAACTTGGTACACAGGGTCTGTGGCTTCATAGGAACACACACAGCAAGTTGTGTGGGGCTTGGTACACAGGGTCTGTGGCTTCATAGATCAAACTCATCCGATTTGCTTGAAACTTTGCACACCTGTTTGGCTGTTCCCAAGTATGCCCCCTCATAAGTTTCAGCCTCCTAGCCCAGAGCCTACTCTAGATATTGTTTGGGAGGAATGGGAACAAAAGGGCCATTCGGGTTGGGATTTGTGGCCTACATGAGTGCCCCATCAAATGTAGTCGAAATGGCCCTTTTTCAATTATAAGGGAAAAAATACCCTTATAACTCAAAAAGGGCCATTCCGACTACATTCGACTGGGCTCTCGTGTCAGCCAAAAATCCCAACCCAAATGGCACTAATCGTCCCGGGTGTCCCCCAATGCCTTTAGGGCCAATTTATGCCATTCGGGTTGGGATTTGTGGCCTACATGAGTGCCCTATCAAATGTAGTCGAAATGGCCCTTTTTCCAACCCAAATGGCACTAATTGTCCCGGGTTCCCCCCAATGCCTTTAGGGACAATTCATGCCATTCGGGTTGGGATTTGTGGCCTACATGAGAGCCCAATCAAATGTAGTTGAAATGGCCCTTTTTCAATTATAAGGGGAAAAATAACCTTATAACTCAAAAAGGGCCATTCCAACTACATTCGACTGGGCTCTCGTGTCAGCCAAAAATCCCAACCCAAATGGCACTAATAGTCCCGGGTTTCCCCAATGCCTTTCGGGTTAATAAGTGCCATTTCAGCCACTTTATCATATATGGTGCAATTGGATGTAAATGGGCTACAGCCACCAAACTTGGTACACAGGGTCTGTGGCTTCATAGGAACACACACAGCAAGTTGTGTGGGGCTTGGTACACAGGGTCTGTGGCTTCATAGATCAAACTCATCCGATTTGCTTGAAACTTTGCACACCTGTTTGGCTGTTCCCAAGTATGCCCCCTCATAAGTTTCAGCCTCCTAGCCCAGAGCCTACTCTAGATATTGTTTGGGAGGAATGGGAACAAAAGGGCCATTCGGGTTGGGATTTGTGGCCTACATGAGTGCCCCATCAAATGTAGTCGAAATGGCCCTTTTTCAATTATAAGGGAAAAAATACCCTTATAACTCAAAAAGGGCCATTCCGACTACATTCGACTGGGCTCTCGTGTCAGCCAAAAATCCCAACCCAAATGGCACTAATCGTCCCGGGTGTCCCCCAATGCCTTTAGGGCCAATTTATGCCATTCGGGTTGGGATTTGTGGCCTACATGAGTGCCCTATCAAATGTAGTCGAAATGGCCCTTTTTCCAACCCAAATGGCAATAATTGTCCCGGGTTCCCCCCAATGCCTTTAGGGACAATTCATGCCATTCGGGTTGGGATTTGTGGCCTACATGAGAGCCCAATCAAATGTAGTTGAAATGGCCCTTTTTCAATTATAAGGGGAAAAATAACCTTATAACTCAAAAAGGGCCATTCCAACTACATTCGACTGGGCTCTCGTGTCAGCCAAAAATCCCAACCCAAATGGCACTAATCGTCCCGGGTTTCCCCAATGCCTTTCGGGTTAATAAGTGCCATTTCAGCCACTTTATCATATATGGTGCAATTGGATGTAAATGGGCTACAGCCACCAAACTTGGTACACAGGGTCTGTGGCTTCATAGGAACACACACAGCAAGTTGTGTGGGGCTTGGTACACAGGGTCTGTGGCTTCATAGATCAAACTCATCCGATTTGCTTGAAACTTTGCACACCTGTTTGGCTGTTCCCAGGTATGCCCCCTCATAAGTTTCAGCCTCCTCGCCCAGAGCCTACTCTAGATATTGTTTGGGAGGAATGGGAACAAAAGGGCCATTCGGGTTGGGATTTGTGGCCTACATGAGAGCCCAATGAAATGTAGTTGAAATGGCCCTTTTTCAATTATAAGGGAAAAAATACCCTTATAACTCAAAAAGGGCCATTCCGACTACATTCGACTGGGCTCTCGTGTCAGCCAAAAATCCCAACCCAAATGGCACTAATTGTCCCGGGTTCCCCCCAATGCCTCCGAGGGACGTTCGGGACAAAAAGGGCCATTTGAAACTGCCATTTGGGACAAAAAGGGCCATTCGGGTGCCCCACAAAATGCTGTCCCCGAAATGGCCCTTTTTGTCCCAAAATGCCTGGGCCATATGGGCATAAAAGTGCCATTTGGGGGGGACATATGGGACGAAAAGGGCCATTTGCCGGGACAAATGGGAAGATTAGGGCCAATTCATGGCCATTTGCGCCGTGATCAGGGTTGACATTTTCAAGTGCTGTAACTCCTCAACCGTTCAATTTCCAGCCCTCAAACGTAGATATCTTGGACCAACGTTCAATTGTACGGAAACAATGTTTTGGGACAAAAAGTGCCATTTGGGCAGTATGGTTGGGACACATGAAAATTTCATTGTAATGTAGCCGGAATGACACTTTCTGAGTTGTAAATCAACTGACATTTGACCTGGAAGTTCTCCACAACACTTTGGGCTCAGAAGCAGACCTTTGGACTTTTATAACTAAAAGGGCCATTCCAACTACATTCGACTGGGCTCTCGTGTCAGCCAAAAATCCCAACCCAAATGGCACTAATCGTCCCGGGTTTCCCCAAGGCCTTTCGGGTTAATATGTGCCATTTCAGCTACTTCATCATGTATGGTGCAATTGGATGTAAATGGGCTACAGCCACCAAACTCGGTACACAGGGTCTGTGGCTTCATAGGAACACACACAGCAAGTTTTGTGGGGCTAGCACCTCAAATTGTGCCATTTTGGCATCTTCACCATATATGATGCAATTTGATCTAAATGTGCTACAGCCACCAAACTTGGTACACAGGGTCTGTGGCTTCTTAGGAACACACACAGCAAGTTTCGTGAGGCTAGCACCTCGAATTGTGACTTTTTGGCATCTCAGGCAAGGTGAAAATCAAACTCATCCGATTTGCTTGAAACGTTGCACACCTGTTTAGCTGTTCCCAGGTATGCCCCCTCCTAAGTTTCAGCCTCCTAGCCCAGAGCCTACTCTAGATATTGTTTGGGATGAATGGGAACAAAAGGGCCACTCGGGTTGGGGTTTTTGGCCTACATGAGTGCCCCATCAAATGTAGTTGAAATGGCCCTTTTTCAATTATAAGGGCTATAAGTTCCCTTATAATTGAAAAAGGGCCATTTGAAACTGCCATTTGGCCCAAAAAGGGCCATTCCAACTACATTTGATGGGGCTCTCGTGCCAGCCAAAAATCCTAACCCTAATGGCACTAATTGTCCCGGGTTCCCCCAATGCCTTTAGGGACAATTCATGCCATTCGGGTTGGGATTTGTGGCCTACATGAGTGCCCCATCAAATGTAGTTGAAATGGCCCTTTTTCAATTTTAAGGGGAAAAAATACATTGCATTGCAAACTATGGAAATTTGACCTTATTAGGTCTAAATACGCCCAGAAAACAATGTGCTAGGAGGCTGAAATTTTTACAGAAATTTGAACTTTTTCCAAAGTCCAAGTGGGATGAAAATCAACTGAAAATTCCAAAAACTTTTTGCATTGCAAACTATGGAAATTTGACCTTATTGGGCCTAAATACGCCCAGAAAACAATGTGCTAGGAGGCTGAAATTTTTACAGAAATTTGAACTTTTTCCAAAGTCCAAGTGGTATGAAAATCAACTGAAAATTCCAAACACTTTTTGCATTGCAAACTATGGAAATTTGACCTTATTGGGCCTAAATACGCCCAGAAAACAATGTGCTAGGAGGTTGAAATTTTTACAGAAATTTGAACTTTTCCCAAAGTTCAAGTGGTATGAAAATCGATTGAAAATTCCAAACACTTTTTGCATTGTAAACTATGGAAATTTGACCTTATTAGGTCTAAATACGCCCAGAAAACAATGTGCTAGGAGGTTGAAATTTTTACAGAAATTTGAACTTTTTCCAAAGTCCAAGTGGGATGAAAATCAACTGAAAATTCCAAACACTTTTTGCATTGCAAACTATGGAAATTTGACCTTATTGGGCCTAAATACGCCCAGAAAACAATGTGCTAGGAGGCTGAAATTTTTACAGAAATTTGAACTTTTTCCAAAGTCCAAGTGGTATGAAAATCAACTGAAAATTCCAAACACTTTTTGCATTGCAAACTATGGAAATTTGACCTTATTGGGCCTAAATACGCCCAGAAAACAATGTGCTAGGAGGTTGAAATTTTTACAGAAATTTGAACTTTTCCCAAAGTTCAAGTGGTATGAAAATCGATTGAAAATTCCAAACACTTTTTGCATTGTAAACTATGGAAATTTGACCTTATTAGGTCTAAATACGCCCAGAAAACAATGTGCTAGGAGGTTGAAATTTTTACAGAAATTTGAACTTTTTCCAAAGTCCAAGTGGGATGAAAATCAACTGAAAATTCCAAACACTTTTTGCATTGCAAACTATGGAAATTTGACCTTATTGGGCCTAAATACGCCCAGAAAACAATGTGCTAGGAGGCTGAAATTTTTACAGAAATTTGAACTTTTTCCAAAGTCCAAGTGGTATGAAAATCAACTGAAAATTCCAAACACTTTTTGCATTGCAAACTATGGAAATTTGACCTTATTGGGCCTAAATACGCCCAGAAAACAATGTGCTAGGAGGTTGAAATTTTTACAGAAATTCGAACTTTTTCCAAAGTTCAAGTGGTATGAAAATCAACGGAAAATTCCAAACACTTTTTGCATTATAAACTATGGAAATTTGACCTTATTAGGCCGAAATACGCCCAGAAAACAATGTGCTAGGAGGCTGAAAATTTTACAGAAATTCGACCTTTTCCCAAAGTCCAAGTGGTATGATAATCAACGGAAAATTCCAAAAAGTTTTCCCATAGTGAACTATAGATTTTTGTGCCATTTTGAACCAAATGGCACTTATGTTCCGAAATGGCCTTCTCCAGTCTTTTCTCTCAAATTTTACACTTTAATTCACAGTAGAGATTTGAATCCTTTTCTACTTTAAAGAGGGGCTATTGAATATGAATTCCCCCAAATTTTGAGGTCGTAGCTGCAAGTTAAGGTCCCCAAACACAGCCCCAAAGGTCAAAATAGAGGCATATTGCCTTATTTTTCGGCCTGTTTTGGCAAGTGAGAAACGGGCCATCAAATCGTAGTGAAAGCTTGAAACTGCCTGATTTTTGCATAAATCTGTCCCCTGTGATACCATGATGCAGGATCCAAAGCAAGATCTCTGTAGACCCTTGGGAAAGCTAACTTCCGTTAGCAGCATGCTAATGACTTGAATCCAATTGAGGCTTGAAGAGGGTCATCTCTTGTCCATCATATGTCAAGTTCATAAAAGAAAGCCTTTTACAAGTGTTTGAAAATTGACCAAAATGAAGAGATTCGAACCAAATGGCACTTATGTTCCGAAATGGCCTTCACCAGTCTTTTCTCTCAAATTTTACACTTTAATTCACAGTAGAGATTTGAATCCTTTTCCCCTTTAAAGAGGGGCTAGTGAATATGAATTCCCCCAAATTTTGAGGTCGTAGCTGCAAGTTAAGGTCCCCAAACACAGCCCCAAAGGTCAAAATAGAGGCATATTGCCTTATTTTCCGGCCTGTTTTGGCAAGTGAGAAACGGGCAATCAAATCGTAGTGAAAGGTTGAAACTGCCTGATTTTTGCATAAATCTGTCCCCTGTGATACCATGATGCAGGATCCAAAGCAAGATCTCTGTAGACCCTTGGGAAAGCTAACTTCCGTTAGCAGCATGCTAATGACTTGAATCCAGTTGAGGCTTGAAGAGGGTCCTCTTTTGTCCATCATATGTCAAGTTCATAAAAGAAAGCCATTTATAAGTGTTTGAAAATTGACCGAAATGAAGGGATTCGAACCAAATGGCACTTATGTTCCCAAGCGGCCGAAAGCCAGTTTTCACCAGTCTTTTCTCCAACTTTTTACACTTTAAATCGGGGTAGAGTTTTGAATCCTTTTCTCCTTCAAAGAGGGGCTCGTCACCATTACATACCTATAATCTGGACGTCCTAGCTGCAAGTTAAGGTCCCCAAAAACAGCCTCAAAGGGCTTAATTGGGGCCTTATTCCCTTATATTAGTGGATTTTTTGGCATATGCAAGAATGGCCATAATCTCTCAAATATGGGTCCCAGGACCCCCAAATTCGGGCCACACATTGTGGACTAGGCCTACAATAAGATCACCTGAACAAAATCCCTCTAGATTATCTAGAAACGATTTTTGCCTGTACCAAACTCAGACCTCAGCATGGTGTACACATCCCTAAGGCGTACACCCTGTCATACTCTTGGTGAGATCAGACCAAATTTCACTTCTGAACATGTGGGGGCCCTGCTTTTTTAATATGTTGTAGACAGGCCCCAATGAGGCACATTCAAGTTGGATGGTACTCCCTAGCACTTAGCATGCCTGCGCGGGAGGAGGGGCAAATGGCCTACATTTGAATGGGGCATTTTGCTAGGATAAAATGAATGGAAAGTGATGCCCAAATGGCCCATCCTTCAAATAGTCATAACTTCTCACAACATGGTCGAATTTGACGGGAAATTGCTTGGCAACATTCCGCTTGATGAGGTGAATAGGAAAATGGTGAATAGAAACCTGCAGACCCTCTGGAAAGCTATCTTCTGTCAGCAGCATGCTGGTGGGATCAAATCACTTGATCCTAGAAGAGTGCCGTCTGGTCTCCAACAATTGTCAATGTTATACCAAAAATGTCTGTTATTCGTGCTTTTATAGGACCGGAAAAAAACTCTCTCGGCTCAAAATAGACGTTTTGGCGATTCCAAGGGCCATTCCGACTACAATTTATTCACGAAATTGACCAAATGGCCCTCCTTCAAAACATCATAACTTCTCAGAAAAGGGATGGAACTGGGTTAGAATTGAACGGAACACTCGCCTTGATGACTTGAATGAGCACATGGAGCAGCAAGTCCGCAGACCCTCTGGAAAATTATCTCCTGTTAGCAGCATGCTAATGACTTGAATCCAGTTGAGGCTTGAAGAGGGTCCTCTTTTGTCCATCATATGTCAAGTTCATAAAAGAAAGCAATTTACAAATGTTTGAAAATTGACCAAAATGAAGAGATTCGAACCAAATGGCACTTATGTTCCGAAATGGCCTTCACCAGTCTTTTCTCTAAAATTTTACACTTTAATTCACAGTAGAGATTTGAATCCTTTTCCCCTTTAAAGAGGGGCTAGTGAATATGAATTCCCCCAAATTTTGAGGTCGTAGCTGCAAGTTAAGGTCCCCAAACACAGCCCCAAAGGTCAAAATAGAGGCATATTGCCTTATTTTTCGGCCTGTTTTGGCAAGTGAGAAACGGGCCATCAAATCGTAGTGAAAGGTTGAAACTGCCTGATTTTTGCACATATCTGTCCCCTGTGATAACGAGATACAGGATCCAAAACAAGATCTCTGTAGACCCTTGGGAAAGCTAACTTCCGTTAGCAGCATGCTAATGACTTGAATCCAATTGAGTCTTGAAGAGGGTCCTCTCTTGTCCATCATATGTCAAGTTCATAAAAGAAAGCAATTTACAAGTGTTTGAAAATTGACCAAAATGAAGGGATTCGAACCAAATGGCACTTATGTTCCGAAATGGCCTTCACCAGTCTTTTCTCTCAAATTTTACACTTTAATTCACAGTAGAGATTTGAATCCTTTTCCCCTTTAAAGAGGGGCTAGTGAATATGAATTCCCCCAAATTTTGTGGTCATAGCTGCAAGTTAAGGTCCCCAAACACAGCCCCAAAGGTCAAAATTGAGGCATATTGCCTTATTTTTCGGCCTGTTTTGGCAAGTGAGAAACGGGCCATCAAATCGTAGTGAAAGGTTGAAACTGCCTGATTTTTGCACATATCTGTCCCCTGTGATAACGAGATGCAGGATCCAAAGGAAGATCTCTGTAGACCCTTGGGAAAGCTAACTTCCGTTAGCAGCATGCTAATGACTTGAATCCAATTGAGGCTTGAAGAGGGTCCTCTCTTGTCCATCATATGTCAAGTTCATGAAAGAAAGCCATTTATAAGTGTTTGAAAATTGACCGAAATGAAGGGATTCGAACCAAATGGCACTTATGTTCCCAAGCGGCCGAAAGCCAGTTTTCACCAGTCTTTTCTCCAACTTTTTACAATTTAAATCGGGGTAGAGTTTTGAATCCTTTTCTCCTTCAAAGAGGGGCTCGTCACCATTACATACCTATAATCTGGACGTCCTAGCTGCAAGTTAAGGTCCCCAAAAACAGCCTCAAAGGGCTTAATTGGGGCCTTATTCCCTTATATTAGTGGATTTTTTGGCATATGCAAGAATGGCCATAATCTCTCAAATATGGGACCCAGGACCCCCAAATTCGGGCCACACATTGTGGACTAGGCCTACAATAAGATCACCTGAACAAAATCCCTCTAGATTATCTAG
>NW_027466544.1:25000-32500 GCF_050575085.1 Anarhichas minor | reverse complement strand
GACAACCAGCCCACACACCGAGGTGTGGTGCCGACCGGGTCCAGTGGGCTCTGGCCTTTGTCGGATGTCTTCTACTCGAGGTGTCCTTGACTTTCTATGATAGACATATTTCTGAAAACTGAGTTTCTGAAATCGTGCCCAAGGTGGCTTGGTTACCCCCTACCAAAATGGGTCACAGCCGTAATAGGCAAAGTCCCGAAGCGCTGGACCCTTCAGCGCTTCAGAGCTTCGCCCCTACTACTGCTCTAAAAGAATTGGTCCTGGTAATCCAAAAAATTTAGGGAAGCGCTGGACCCTTCAGCGCTTCGCTCATATCCCCTACTACGGCTGTAGCATAGGGGGACCGCCAGAAGCGCTGGACCCTTCAGCGCTTCGCTCATATCCCCTACTACGGCTGTAGCATAGGGGGACCGCCAGAAGCGCTGGACCCTTCAGCGCTTCGCTCCTATCCCCTACTACGGCTGTAGCATAGGGGGACCGCCAGAAGCGCTGGACCCTTCAGCGCTTCGCTCCTATCCCCTACTACGGCTGTAGCATAGGGGGACCGCCAGAAGCGCTGGACCCTTCAGCGCTTCGCTCCTATCCCCTACTACGGCTGTAGCATAGGGGGACCGCCAGAAGCGCTGGACCCTTCAGCGCTTCGCTCATATCCCCTACTACGGCTGTAGCATAGGGGAACCGCCAGAAGCGCTGGACCCTTCAGCGCTTCGCTCATATCCCCTACTACGGCTGTAGCATAGGGGGACCGCCAGAAGCGCTGGACCCTTCAGCGCTTCGCTCCTATCCCCTACTACGGCTGTAGCATAGGGGGACCGCCAGAAGCGCTGGACCCTTCAGCGCTTCGCTCATATCCCCTACTACGGCTGTAGCATAGGGGAACCGCCAGAAGCGCTGGACCCTTCAGCGCTTCGTCCCTACTACGGCTGTAACATAGGGGAACCGCCAGAAGCGCTGGACCCTTCAGCGCTTCGCTCATATCCCCTACTACGGCTGTAGCATAGGGGGACCGCCAGAAGCGCTGGACCCTTCAGCGCTTCGCTCATATCCCCTACTACGGCTGTAGCATAGGGGAACCGCCAGAAGCGCTGGACCCTTCAGCGCTTCGTCCCTACTACGGCTGTAACATAGGGGAACCGCCAGAAGCGCTGGACCCTTCAGCGCTTCGCTCATATCCCCTACTACGGCTGTAGCATAGGGGAACCGCCAGAAGCGCTGGACCCTTCAGCGCTTCGCTCCTATCCCCTACTACGGCTGTAGCATAGGGGGACCGCCAGAAGCGCTGGACCCTTCAGCGCTTCGCTCCTATCCCCTACTACGGCTGTAGCATAGGGGAACCGCCAGAAGCGCTGGACCCTTCAGCGCTTCGCTCATATCCCCTACTACGGCTGTAGCATAGGGGAACCGCCAGAAGCGCTGGACCCTTCAGCGCTTCGCTCATATCCCCTACTACGGCTGTAGCATAGGGGAACCGCCAGAAGCGCTGGACCCTTCAGCGCTTCGCTCATATCCCCTACTACGGCTGTAGCATAGGGGGACCGCCAGAAGCGCTGGACCCTTCAGCGCTTCGCTCATATCCCCTACTACGGCTGTAGCATAGGGGAACCGCCAGAAGCGCTGGACCCTTCAGCGCTTCGCTCCTATCCCCTACTACGGCTGTAGCATAGGGGAACCGCCAGAAGCGCTGGACCCTTCAGCGCTTCGCTCCTATCCCCTACTACGGCTGTAGCATAGGGGAACCGCCAGAAGCGCTGGACCCTTCAGCGCTTCGCTCCTATCCCCTACTACGGCTGTAGCATAGGGGAACCGCCAGAAGCGCTGGACCCTTCAGCGCTTCGCTCCTATCCCCTACTACGGCTGTAGCATAGGGGGACCGCCAGAAGCGCTGGACCCTTCAGCGCTTCGCTCATATCCCCTACTACGGCTGTAGCATAGGGGAACCGCCAGAAGCGCTGGACCCTTCAGCGCTTCGTCCCTACTACGGCTGTAACATAGGGGAACCGCCAGAAGCGCTGGACCCTTCAGCGCTTCGCTCATATCCCCTACTACGGCTGTAGCATAGGGGGACCGCCAGAAGCGCTGGACCCTTCAGCGCTTCGCTCATATCCCCTACTACGGCTGTAGCATAGGGGAACCGCCAGAAGCGCTGGACCCTTCAGCGCTTCGTCCCTACTACGGCTGTAACATAGGGGAACCGCCAGAAGCGCTGGACCCTTCAGCGCTTCGCTCATATCCCCTACTACGGCTGTAGCATAGGGGAACCGCCAGAAGCGCTGGACCCTTCAGCGCTTCGCTCCTATCCCCTAGTATACACTGGGTAGTCTGTTCCTATCATTGTGTGCAAGGTGGCTTGGTTACCCCCTACCAAAATGGGTCACAGCCGTAATAGGCGAAGTACAGAAGCGCTGGAACCTTCAGCGCTTCGCCCCTATCACGGCTTTAAAACCCGAGCGAAAAACTCTATGTCCTTAAACGAAATACCCGTTTTGCGCGGTCCATATCTCCGCGAAAACACAACGCACAGCCGGGACACTCATATCTAATTGTAGTCCAAGTCCCCCTCTACAAACACATCCGAGTGGATCCTGGATGCGACCTCCACAGCCGAGGCACGAGTCGGTCAAAGTAGGTCGCAGGGACCATATTACGCGCGCCATATCTACCCGGAAATAGAACGCACAGCGGGGATACTCATGCCCAGTTGTCGAGCTGGAAGTCCTCTAACCACCCATATAAGATGAATAATAAACGGATACACACAGCCGATGCAGCGCGTGTTTGAAAACCGCCGATCGATCTTCATACTCTGACAAAATCACAGCGAAAAATCCTTAAACCAAATACCCGTTTTGCGCGGTCCATATCTCCGCGAAAACACAACGCACAGCCGGGAACCTCATATCTAATTGTAGTCCAAGTCCACTTCTACAAACCTATCCGAGTGGATCCTGGATGCGAGGTCCACAGCCGAGGCACCACGCGGTCAAAGTAGGTCGCAGGGGCCCTATTACGCGCGCCATATCTACCCGGAAATGGAACGCACAGCGGGGATTCTTATTTTGAATACACGGTCCCGACGTCCTCTAACTACCCATATAAGCAGAATAATAAACGGGTATCCACAGCCGAGGCAGCACGTATTTGAAAACCGCCGACCGATCTTCATACTCTGACAAAATCACAGCGATAGCGCCAATACTCTGTTTCCTTAAACCAAATCGCCGTCTTGCGCGGTCCATATCCCCGCGAATACACAACGCACAGCCGGGACACCTATGCCGACGTGTAGCCACCGTCAACCTCTAAAGACATGTGGAGGGTGATCCACAATCGGACACTCACAGCCGAGGCACGACGCGGTCAAAGTAGGTCGCAGGGACCATATTACGCGCGCCATATCTACCCGGAAATAGAACGCACAGCGGGGATACTCATGCCCAGTTGTCAAGCTGGAAGTCCTCTAACCACCCATCTAGACACTCCTATAAACGGATACACACAGCCGATACAGCGCGTATTTGAAAACCGCCGACCGATCTTCATACTCTGACAAAATCAAAGCGAAAGACTTAAACGAAATACCCGTTTTGCGAGGTCCATATCCCCGCGAATACACAACGCACAGCCGGGACACTTATACCCGATCGTAGACCACATCCACCTCTACAAACCTATCCGAGTGGATCATGGATGCGACCTCCACAGCCGAGGCACGGTGTAGTCAAAGTAGGTCGCAGGGACCACATTACGCGCGCCATATCTACCCGGAAATAGAACGCACAGCGGGGATTCTTATACTGAATACACGGCCCCGACGTCCTCTAACCAACTATGTAAACTGAATAATAAACGGATAACCACAGCCGAGGCAGCGCGTGTTTGAAAACAGCCGACCGATCTTCATACTCTGACAAAATCACAGCGAAAGACTTAAACGAAATCGTCGTTTTGCGAGGTGCATATCTCCGCGAATACACAACGCACAGCCGGGACACTTATACCCAGTTGTAGTCCACGTCCCCCTCTACAAAACTATCGGAGTGGATCCTGGATGCGAGGTCCACAGCCGAGGCACGGTGTAGTCAAATTAGGTCGCAGGGACCATATTACGCGCGCCATATCTACCCGGAAATAGAACGCACAGCGGGGATTCTTATACTGAATACACGGCCCCGACGTCCTCTAACCAACTATGTAAGCTGAATAATAAACGGATAACCACAGCCGAGGCAGCGCGTGTTTGAAAACAGCCGACCGATCTTCATACTCTGACAAAATCACAGCGAAAGACTTAAACGAAATCGTCGTTTTGCGAGGTGCATATCTCCGCGAATACACAACGCACAGCCGGGACACTTATACCCAGTTGTAGTCCACGTCCCCCTCTACAAAACTATCGGAGTGGATCCTGGATGCGAGGTCCACAGCCGAGGCACGGTGTAGTCAAAGTAGGTCGCAGGGACCATATTACGCGCGCCATATCTACCCGGAAATAGAACGCACAGCGGGGATTCTTATACTGAATACACGGCCCCGACGTCCTCTAACCAACTATGTAAGCTGAATAATAAACGGATAACCACAGCCGAGGCAGCGCGTGTTTGAAAACAGCCGACCGATCTTCATACTCTGACAAAATCACAGCGAAAGACTTAAACGAAATACCCGTTTTGCGAGGTCCATATCCCCGCGAATACACAACGCACAGCCGGGACACTTATACCCAGTTGTAGTCCACGTCCCCCTCTACAAAACTATCGGAGTGGATCCTGGATGCGAGGTCCACAGCCGAGGCACGGTGTAGTCAAAGTAGGTCGCAGGGACCATATTACGCGCGCCATATCTACCCGGAAATAGAACGCACAGCGGGGATTCTTATACTGAATACACGGCCCCGACGTCCTCTAACCAACTATGTAAGCTGAATAATAAACGGATAACCACAGCCGAGGCAGCGCGTGTTTGAAAACAGCCGACCGATCTTCATACTCTGACAAAATCACAGCGAAAGACTTAAACGAAATACCCGTTTTGCGAGGTCCATATCCCCGCGAATACACAACGCACAGCCGGGACACTTATATCTAACTGTAGTCCAAGTCCCCCTCTACAAATCTATCCTAGTGGATCATGGATGCGAGGTCCACAGCCGAGGCACGATGTAGTCAAAGTAGGTCGCAGGGGCCATATTGCGCGGTCCATATTTACCCGGAAATGGAACGCACAGCGGGGATTCTTATACCGAATCCACGGTCCCGACGTCCTCTAACTACCCATATAAGCAGAATAATAAACGGGTATCCACAGCCGAGGCAGCACGTATTTGAAAACCGCCGACCGATCTTCATACTCTGACAAAAAGCGCCGGGCGATCTTCATACTCTGACAAAATCACAGCCGTTTTTATATCGTTTTGCGAGATGGATATCTCCGCGAATACACAACGCACAGCCGGGATACTCATACCTAATTGTATAATACGTCTACCTCTACAAACCTATCCGAGTGGATCCTGGATGCGAGATCCAGAACCAGGATCCATATCGCGCGGGTAAACGGCGGGAGTAACGAGGACTCTCTTAAGGTAGGGGACGTTACTGGGCTGCGCTGCGAAAGACGAGCGCCAAAACTCTGTTTCCTTAAACGGAAGCGCCGTTTTGCGAGGTGGATATCTCCGCGAAAACACCACGCACAGCCGGGACACTTATACCCAATCGTAGACCACGTCCACCTCTACAAACCTATCCGAGTGGATCCTGGATCCGAGACCCACAGCCGAGGCACCACGCGGTCAAAGTAGGTCGCAGTTGCCGTTTTGCGCGCTCCATCTCTCCGCCAAAACACCACGCACAGCCGGGACACTTATACCCTATTGTAGACCCCGACCTCCTCTAACCACCCATACATGCAGAACAATAAACGGATACCCACAGCCGATGCAGCAAGTAGTTCAAAAGCGCCGGCCGATCTTCGTACTCTGACAAAATCACAGCGAAAGACGAGCGCCAATACTCTGTCTCCTTAAACCAAATCGCCGGTTTGCGCGGTGCATATCCCCGCGAATACACAACGCACAGACTCGGCCCCTACGCCGAATAGTAGACCACGTCCACTTCTAAAGACCTGTGGAGTTTGAGCCACAATCGGACACTCACAGCCGATGCACGACTCGGTCAAAATAGGTCGCAGTAGCCACATTGCGCGGTTCATATCTCCGCCAAAACACAACGCACAGCCGGGATACTTATGCCGAATTGTAGACCCCGACGTCCTCTAACCACCCATCTAGACACTCCTATAAACGGATACCCACAGCCGATGCAGCGCGTAGTTCAAAAGCGTCGGCCGATCTTCGTACTCTGACAAAATCACAGCCAAAGACGAGCGACAATATCGCCGGTCTGCGAGGTCCATATCTCCGCGAAAACACAACGCACAGCCGGGACACTTATACCCGATCGTAGACCACATCCACCTCTACAAACCTATCCGAGTGGATCCTGGATCCGAGACCCACAGCCGAGGCACGATGTACGCAAAGCCGGTCACAGTAGCCGAGCGCCAATACTCTGTTTCCTTGAACAAAATCGCCGGTTTGCGAGGTGCATAGCTCCGCGAATACACAACGCACAGCCGGGACACTTATACCCAATTGTAGACCACATCAACCTCTACAAAACTATCCGAGTGGATCCTGGATGCGAGACCCACAGCCGAGGCACGATGTGGTCAGAATAGGTCGCAGGGGCCACATTGCGCGGTCCATAAACCCGGAAATGGAACGCACAGCGGGGATAATAATACCGAAATGTCGACCCAGACGTACTCTCACAACCCATAAGGCAGACCAATAAACTGACACCGACATAACCAATAAACTGACACCGACAAATGAATAAACGGACACCCACAGCCGATGCAGCACGTATTTCAAAAGCGTTAGCGATATTCGTCTCACAGCGAAAGACGAGCGCCAATACTCTGTTTCCTTGAACCAAATTCCCGGTTTGCGCGGTCCATATCTCCGCGAATACACAACGCAAAGACTCGTCCCCTACGCCGAATAGTAGACCACGTCCACTTCTAAAGACCTGTGGAGGAGGATCCAGGATCGGGCATTCACAGCCGATGCACGACGTGGTCAAAATAGGTCACTGTAGCCATATTGCGCGCTCAATATCTCCGCCAAAACACAACGCACAGTCGGGGTACTTACGCCGAATTGTAGACCTTGACGTCCTCTAACCAGCCATCCATGCACTCCTATAAACGGATAACCACAGCCGATGCAGCAAGTAGTTCAAAAGCGTCGGCCGATCTTCGTACTCTGACAAAATCACAGCGAAAGACGAGCGCCAATACTCTGTCTCCTTAAACCAAATCGCCGGTTTGCGCGGTGCATAGCTCCGCGAATACACATCGCACAGACTCGTCCCCTACGCCGAATAGTAGACCACGTCGACTTCTAAAGACCTATGGAGTTAGATCCACAATCGGACACTC
>NW_027466544.1:10000-20000 GCF_050575085.1 Anarhichas minor | reverse complement strand
CCACCAGGGGGCAAAATTCGAGGGACATTCGGGACAAAAAGGGCCATTTGAAACTGCCATTTGGGACAAAAAGGGCCATTCGAGAGCTCCCCAAAATGCTGTCCCTTAAATGGCCCTTTTTGTCCCAAAATGCCTGGGCCATATGGGCATAAAAGTGCCATTTGGGGGGGACATATGGGACGAAAAGTGCCATATGGCGGGACATTTGGGACGAAAAGGGACATTTGCCGGGACAAATGGGAACATTAGGGCCAATTCATGGCCATTTGCGGCGTGATCAGGGTTGACATTTTAAAGTGCCGTAACTCCTCAACCGTTCAATTTACAGCCCTCAAACGTAGATATCTTGGACCAGCGTTAAATTGTACGGAAACAATGTTTTGGGACAAAAAGTGCCATTTGGGCAGTATGGTTGGGACACATGAAAATTTCATTGTAATGTAGGCCATTTCAACTACATTTTAAGGGGCTCTCGTGCCAGCCAAAAATCCTAACCCAAATGGCACTAATCATCCCGGGTTTCCCCAATGCCTTTCGGGTTAATATGTGCCATTTCAGCCACTTCATCATTTATGGTGCAATTGGATGTAAATGGGCTACAGCCACCAAACTTGGTACACAGGGTCTGTGGCTTCATAGGAACACACACAGCAAGTTTTGTGGGGCTTGGTACACAGGGTCTGTGGCTTCATAGATCAAACTCATCCGATTTGCTTGAAACTTTGCACACCTGTTTGGCTGTTCCCAGGTATGCCCCCTCATAAGTTTCAGCCTCCTAGCCCAGAGCCTACTCTAGATATTGTTTGGGAGGAATGGGAACAAAAGGGCCATTCGGGTTGGGATTTGTGGCCTACAAGAGTGCCCCATCAAATGTAGTTGAAATGGCCCTTTTTCCAACCCAAATGGCACTAATTGTCCCGGGTTCCCCCCAATGCCTTTAGGGACAATTCATGCCATTCGGGTTGGGATTTGTGGCCTACATGAGAGCCCAATCAAATGTAGTTGAAATGGCCCTTTTTCAATTATAAGGGGAAAAAATACTCAAAAAGGGCCATTCCAACTACATTCGACTGGGCTCTCGTGTCAGCCAAAAATCCTAACCCAAATGGCACTAATCGTCCCGGGTGTCCCCCAATGCCATTAGGGACAATTCATGCCATTCGGGTTGGGATTTGTGGCCTACATGAGTGCCCCATCAAATGTAGTTGAAATGGCCCTTTTTCCAACCCAAATGGCACTAATTGTCCCGGGTTCCCCCCAATGCCTTTAGGGACAATTCATGCCATTCGGGTTGGGATTTGTGGCCTACATGAGAGTCCAATCAAATGTAGTTGAAATGGCCCTTTTTCAATTATAAGGGGAAAAAATACTCAAAAAGGGCCATTCCAACTACATTCGACTGGGCTCTCGTGTCAGCCAAAAATCCTAACCCAAATGGCACTAATCGTCCCGGGTGTCCCCCAATGCCATTAGGGACAATTCATGCCATTCGGGTTGGGATTTGTGGCCTACATGAGTGCCCCATCAAATGTAGTTGATATGGCCCTTTTTCCAACCCAAATGGCACTAATTGTCCCGGGTTCCCCCCAATGCCTTTAGGGACAATTCATGCCATTCGGGTTGGGATTTGTGGCCTACATGAGAGCCCAATCAAATGTAGTTGAAATGGCCCTTTTTCAATTATAAGGGGAAAAAATACTCAAAAAGGGCCATTCCAACTACATTCGACTGGGCTCTCGTGTCAGCCAAAAATCCTAACCCAAATGGCACTAATCATCCCGGGTGTCCCCCAATGCCATTAGGGACAATTCATGCCATTCGGGTTGGGATTTGTGGCCTACATGAGTGCCCCATCAAATGTAGTTGAAATGGCCCTTTTTCCAACCCAAATGGCACTAATTGTCCCGGGTTCCCCCCAATGCCTTTAGGGACAATTCATGCCATTCGGGTTGGGATTTGTGGCCTACATGAGTGCCCCATCAAATGTAGTTGGAATGGCCCTTTTTCCAACCCCAATGGCACTAATCGTCCCGGGTTTCCCCAATGCCTTTCGGGTTAATATGTGCCATTTCAGCCACTTTATCATATATGGTGCAATTGGATCTAAATGGGCTACAGCCACCAAACTTGGTACACAGGGTCTGTGGCTTCTTAGGAACACACACAGCAAGTTTTGTTGTGCTAGCACCTCAAATTGTGCCATTTTGGCATCTTCCTTAAATGAAATTGCTGTCTTGCGTGGTCCATATCTCCACAAATACACAACGCACAGGTGGGACACCTACGCCGAATTGTAGAGCACATCGACCTCTAAAGACCCATGTAGCTGGATCCAGAATCGGACACTCACAGCCGATGCACGACGTGGTCAAAGTAGGTCACAGGAGCCATATTGCGCGGTCCATATCTCCGCGAAAACACAAAGCACAGCCGGGACACTCATGCCGAATTGTCGACCTTGAAGTCCTCTAACCACCCATCTAGGCAGAACCAGAATCGGACACCCACAGCCGAGGCAGCGCGTATTTGAAAAGCGCCGGGCGATCTTCATACTCTGTCAAAATCCCAGCGAAAGACGAGCGCCAAAACTCTGTTTTGCGTGGTCCATATCTCCGCGAATACACAACGCACAGGCGGGACACCTACGCCGAATTGTAGAACACGTCGACCTCTAAAGACCCATCGAGGTAGATCCAGAATCGGACACTCACAGCCGAGGCACGACGTGGTCAAAGTAGGTCACAGGAGCCATATTGCGCGGTCCATATCTCCGCGAAACCACAACGCACAGCGGGGATACTCATGCCGAATTGTAGACCTTGACGTCCTCTAACAAGACATATAGACAGATCAATAAACGGAGACCCACAGCCGAGGCAGCGCGTCTTTGAAAAGCGCCGGGCGATCTTCATACTCTGTCAAAATCCCAGCGAAAGACGAGCGCCAAAACTCTGTTTCCTTAAACGAAATCGCCGTTTTGCGTGGTCCATATCTCCGCGAATACACAACGCACAGGCGGGAGAACTACGCCGAACTGTAGAGCACGTCGACCTCTAAAGATCCATATAGGTGGATCCAGAATCGGACACTCACAGCCGAGGCACGACGTGGTCAAAGTAGGTCACAGGAGCCATATTGCGCGGTCCATATCTCCGCGAAACCACAACGCACAGCGGGGATACTCATGCCGAATTGTAGACCTTGACGTCCTCTAACAAGACATATAGGCAGATCAATAAACGGAGACCCACAGCCGAGGCAGCGCGTCTTTGAAAAGCGCCGGGCGATCTTCATACTCTGTCAAAATCCCAGCGAAAGACGAGCGCCAAAACTCTGTTTCCTTAAACGAAATCGCCGTTTTGCGTGGTCCATATCTCCGCGAATACACAACGCACAGGCGGGAGAACTACGCCGAACTGTAGAGCACGTCGACCTCTAAAGATCCATATAGGTGGATCCAGAATCGGACACTCACAGCGGAGGCACGACGTGGTCAAAGTAGGTCACAGGAGCCATATTGCGCGGTCCATATCTCCGCGAAACCACAACGCACAGCGGGGATACTCATGCCGAATTGTAGACCTTGACGTCCTCTAACAAGACATATAGGCAGATCAATAAACGGAGACCCACAGCCGAGGCAGCGCGTCTTTGAAAAGCGCCGGGCGATCTTCATACTCTGTCAAAATCCCAGCGAAAGACGAGCGCCAAAACTCTGTTTCCTTAAACGAAATCGCCGTTTTGCGTGGTCCATATCTCCGCGAATACACAACGCACAGGCGGGAGAACTACGCCGAACTGTAGAGCACGTCGACCTCTAAAGATCCATATAGGTGGATCCAGAATCGGACACTCACAGCGGAGGCACGACGTGGTCAAAGTAGGTCACAGGAGCCATATTGCGCGGTCCATATCTCCGCGAAACCACAACGCACAGCGGGGATACTCATGCCGAATTGTAGACCTTGACGTCCTCTAACAAGACATATAGGCAGATCAATAAACGGAGACCCACAGCCGAGGCAGCGCGTCTTTGAAAAGCGCCGGGCGATCTTCATACTCTGTCAAAATCCCAGCGAAAGACGAGCGCCAAAACTCTGTTTCCTTAAACGAAATCGCCGTTTTGCGTGGTCCATATCTCCGCGAATACACAACGCACAGGCGGGAGAACTACGCCGAACTGTAGAGCACGTCGACCTCTAAAGATCCATATAGGTGGATCCAGAATCGGACACTCACAGCGGAGGCACGACGTGGTCAAAGTAGGTCACAGGAGCCATATTGCGCGGTCCATATCTCCGCGAAACCACAACGCACAGCGGGGATACTCATGCCGAATTGTAGACCTTGACGTCCTCTAACAAGACATATAGGCAGATCAATAAACGGAGACCCACAGCCGAGGCAGCGCGTCTTTGAAAAGCGCCGGGCGATCTTCATACTCTGTCAAAATCCCAGCGAAAGACGAGCGCCAAAACTCTGTTTCCTTAAACGAAATCGCCGTTTTGCGTGGTCCATATCTCCGCGAATACACAACGCACAGCCGGGAACCTCATATCTAATTGTAGTCCAAGTCCCCCTCTACAAACACATCCGAGTGGATCCTGGATGCGACCTCCACAGCCGAGGCACGAGTCGGTCAAAGTAGGTCGCAGGGACCATATTACGCGCGCCATATCTACCCGGAAATAGAACGCACAGCGGGGATACTCATGCCCAGTTGTCGAGCTGGAAGTCCTCTAACCACCCATATAAGATGAATAATAAACGGATACACACAGCCGATGTAGCGCGTGTTTGAAAACCGCCGATCGATCTTCATACTCTGACAAAATCACAGCGAAAAATCCTTAAACCAAATACCCGTTTTGCGCGGTCCATATCTCCGCGAAAACACAACGCACAGCCGGGAACCTCATATCTAATTGTAGTCCAAGTCCACTTCTACAAACCTATCCGAGTGGATCCTGGATGCGAGGTCCACAGCCGAGGCACCACGCGGTCAAAGTAGGTCGCAGGGGCCCTATTACGCGCGCCATATCTACCCGGAAATGGAACGCACAGCGGGGATTCTTATTTTGAATACACGGTCGCGACGTCCTCTAACTACCCATATAAGCAGAATAATAAACGGGTATCCACAGCCGAGGCAGCACGTATTTGAAAACCGCCGACCGATCTTCATACTCTGACAAAATCACAGCGATAGCGCCAATACTCTGTTTCCTTAAACCAAATCGCCGTCTTGCGCGGTCCATATCCCCGCGAATACACAACGCACAGCCGGGACACCTATGCCGACGTGTAGCCACCGTCAACCTCTAAAGACATGTGGAGGGTGATCCACAATCGGACACTCACAGCCGAGGCACGACGCGGTCAAAGTAGGTCGCAGGGACCATATTACGCGCGCCATATCTACCCGGAAATAGAACGCACAGCGGGGATACTCATGCCCAGTTGTCAAGCTGGAAGTCCTCTAACCACCCATCTAGACACTCCTATAAGCGGATACACACAGCCGATACAGCGCGTATTTGAAAACCGCCGACCGATCTTCATACTCTGACAAAATCACAGCGAAAGACTTAAACGAAATACCCGTTTTGCGAGGTCCATATCCCCGCGAATACACAACGCACAGCCGGGACACTTATACCCGATCGTAGACCACATCCACCTCTACAAACCTATCCGAGTGGATCATGGATGCGACCTCCACAGCCGAGGCACGGTGTAGTCAAAGTAGGTCGCAGGGACCACATTACGCGCGCCATATCTACCCGGAAATAGAACGCACAGCGGGGATTCTTATACTGAATACACGGCCCCGACGTCCTCTAACCAACTATGTAAACTGAATAATAAACGGATAACCACAGCCGAGGCAGCGCGTGTTTGAAAACAGCCGACCGATCTTCATACTCTGACAAAATCACAGCGAAAGACTTAAACGAAATCGTCGTTTTGCGAGGTGCATATCTCCGCGAATACACAACGCACAGCCGGGACACTTATACCCAGTTGTAGTCCACGTCCCCCTCTACAAAACTATCGGAGTGGATCCTGGATGCGAGGTCCACAGCCGAGGCACGGTGTAGTCAAATTAGGTCGCAGGGACCATATTACGCGCGCCATATCTACCCGGAAATAGAACGCACAGCGGGGATTCTTATACTGAATACACGGCCCCGACGTCCTCTAACCAACTATGTAAGCTGAATAATAAACGGATAACCACAGCCGAGGCAGCGCGTGTTTGAAAACAGCCGACCGATCTTCATACTCTGACAAAATCACAGCGAAAGACTTAAACGAAATCGTCGTTTTGCGAGGTGCATATCTCCGCGAATACACAACGCACAGCCGGGACACTTATACCCAGTTGTAGTCCACGTCCCCCTCTACAAAACTATCGGAGTGGATCCTGGATGCGAGGTCCACAGCCGAGGCACGGTGTAGTCAAATTAGGTCGCAGGGACCATATTACGCGCGCCATATCTACCCGGAAATAGAACGCACAGCGGGGATTCTTATACTGAATACACGGCCCCGACGTCCTCTAACCAACTATGTAAGCTGAATAATAAACGGATAACCACAGCCGAGGCAGCGCGTGTTTGAAAACAGCCGACCGATCTTCATACTCTGACAAAATCACAGCGAAAGACTTAAACGAAATACCCGTTTTGCGAGGTCCATATCCCCGCGAATACACAACGCACAGCCGGGACACTTATATCTAACTGTAGTCCAAGTCCCCCTCTACAAATCTATCCGAGTGGATCATGGATGCGAGGTCCACAACCGAGGCACGATGTAGTCAAAGTAGGTCGCAGGGGCCATATTGCGCGGTCCATATTTACCCGGAAATGGAACGCACAGCGGGGATTCTTATACCGAATCCACGGTCCCGACGTCCTCTAACCACCCATATAAGCAGAATAATAAACGGATACCCACAGCCGAGGCAGCACGTATTTGAAAAGCGCCGGCCGATCTTCATACTCTGACAAAAAGCGCCGGGCGATCTTCATACTCTGACAAAATCACAGCCGTTTTTATATCGTTTTGCGAGATGGATATCTCCGCGAATACACAACGCACAGCCGGGATACTCATACCTAATTGTATAATACGTCTACCTCTACAAACCTATCCGAGTGGATCCTGGATGCGAGATCCAGAACCAGGATCCATATCGCGCGGGTAAACGGCGGGAGTAACGAGGACTCTCTTAAGGTAGGGGACGTTACTGGGCTGCGCTGCGAAAGACGAGCGCCAAAACTCTGTTTCCTTAAACGGAAGCGCCGTTTTGCGAGGTGGATATCTCCGCGAAAACACCACGCACAGCCGGGACACTTATACCCAATCGTAGACCACGTCCACCTCTACAAACCTATCCGAGTGGATCCTGGATCCGAGACCCACAGCCGAGGCACCACGCGGTCAAAGTAGGTCGCAGTTGCCGTTTTGCGCGCTCCATCTCTCCGCCAAAACACCACGCACAGCCGGGACACTTATACCCTATTGTAGACCCCGACCTCCTCTAACCACCCATACATGCAGAACAATAAACGGATACCCACAGCCGATGCAGCAAGTAGTTCAAAAGCGCCGGCCGATCTTCGTACTCTGACAAAATCACAGCGAAAGACGAGCGCCAATACTCTGTCTCCTTAAACCAAATCGCCGGTTTGCGCGGTGCATATCCCCGCGAATACACAACGCACAGACTCGGCCCCTACGCCGAATAGTAGACCACGTCCACTTCTAAAGACCTGTGGAGTTTGAGCCACAATCGGACACTCACAGCCGATGCACGACTCGGTCAAAATAGGTCGCAGTAGCCACATTGCGCGGTTCATATCTCCGCCAAAACACAACGCACAGCCGGGATACTTATGCCGAATTGTAGACCCCGACGTCCTCTAACCACCCATCTAGACACTCCTATAAACGGATACCCACAGCCGATGCAGCGCGTAGTTCAAAAGCGTCGGCCGATCTTCGTACTCTGACAAAATCACAGCCAAAGACGACCGACAATATCGCCGGTCTGCGAGGTCCATATCTCCGCGAATACACAACGCACAGCCGGGACACTTATACCCGATCGTAGACCACATCCACCTCTACAAACCTATCCGAGTGGATCCTGGATCCGAGACCCACAGCCGGGGCACGATGTACGCAAAGCCGGTCACAGTAGCCGAGCGCCAATACTCTGTTTCCTTGAACAAAATCGCCGGTTTGCGAGGTGCATAGCTCCGCGAATACACAACGCACAGCCGGGACACTTATACCCAATTGTAGACCACATCAACCTCTACAAAACTATCCGAGTGGATCCTGGATGCGAGACCCACAGCCGAGGCACGATGTGGTCAGAATAGGTCGCAGGGGCCACATTGCGCGGTCCATAAACCCGGAAATGGAACGCACAGCGGGGATAATAATACCGAAATGTCGACCCAGACGTACTCTCACAACCCATAAGGCAGACCAATAAACTGACACCGACATAACCAATAAACTGACACCGACAAATGAATAAACGGACACCCACAGCCGATGCAGCACGTATTTCAAAAGCGTTGGCGATATTCGTCTCACAGCGAAAGACGAGCGCCAATACTCTGTCTCCTTGAACCAAATTCCCGGTTTGCGCGGTCCATATCTCCGCGAATACACAACGCAAAGACTCGTCCCCTACGCCGAATAGTAGACCACGTCCACTTCTAAAGACCTGTGGAGGAGGATCCAGGATCGGGCATTCACAGCCGATGCACGACGTGGTCAAAATAGGTCACTGTAGCCATATTGCGCGCTCAATATCTCCGCCAAAACACAACGCACAGTCGGGGTACTTACGCCGAATTGTAGACCTTGACGTCCTCTAACCAGCCATCCATGCACTCCTATAAACGGATAACCACAGCCGATGCAGCAAGTAGTTCAAAAGCGTCGGCCGATCTTCGTACTCTGACAAAATCACAGCGAAAGACGAGCGACAATATCGCCGGTCTGCGAGGTCCATATCTCCGCGAATACACAACGCACAGCCGGGACACTTGTACCCGATCGTAGACCACATCCACCTCTACAAACCTATCCGAGTGGATCCTGGATCCGAGACCCACAGCCGAGGCACGATGTACGCAAAGCCGGTCACAGTAGCCGAGCGCCAATACTCTGTTTCCTTGAACAAAATCGCCGGTTTGCGAGGTGCATAGCTCCGCGAATACACAACGCACAGCCGGGACACTTGTACCCGATCGTAGACCACATCCACCTCTACAAAACTATCCGAGTGGATCCTGGATGCGAGACCCACAGCCGAGGCACGATGTGGTCAGAGTAGGTCGCGGGGGCCACATTGCGCGGTCCATAAACCCGGAAATGGAACGCACAGCGGGGATAATAATACCGAAATGTCGACCCAGACGTACTCTCACAACCCATAAGGCAGACCAATAAACTGACACCGACATAACCAATAAACTGACACCGACAAATGAATAAACGGACACCCACAGCCGATGCAGCACGTATTTCAAAAGCGTTGGCGATATTCGTCTCACAGCGAAAGACGAGCGCCAATACTCTGTTTCCTTGAACCAAATTCCCGGTTTGCGCGGTCCATATCTCCGCGAATACACAACGCAAAGACTCGTCCCCTACGCCGAATAGTAGACCACGTCCACTTCTAAAGACCTGTGGAGGAGGATCCAGGATCGGGCATTCACAGCCGATGCACGACGTGGTCAAAATAGGTCACTGTAGCCATATTGCGCGCTCAATATCTCCGCCAAAACACAACGCACAGTCGGGGTACTTACGCCGAATTGTAGACCTTGACGTCCTCTAACCAGCCATCCATGCACTCCTATAAACGGATAACCACAGCCGATGCAGCAAGTAGTTCAAAAGCGTCGGCCGATCTTCGTACTCTGACAAAATCACAGCGAAAGACGAGCGACAATATCGCCGGTCTGCG
>NW_027466543.1:300000-314023 GCF_050575085.1 Anarhichas minor | reverse complement strand
TTTTTTTGGCCAGGGGTAAAATCCGATGTTACAAAATTTTGCCGATCCTGTAGTATTTGCCAACTAACGGGGAAACCAAACCAGGTTATTCCTCTGGCCCCTTTACATCCCATCCCGGTAATTGGTGAACCCTTTGAGCATATCATCATAGACTGTGTGGGTCCCTTACCAAAAACCAAGGCTGGTCATCAGTATCTGCTTACTATGATGTGCGCCGCTACACGTTTTCCCGAGGCAGTGCCGTTGCGCACCTTAAAGGTGAAAGCAGTGGTGAAAGCATTGGTTAAGTTCTTTTCCACCTTTGGGTTGCCAAAACGCATTCAAACTGATCAAGGGTCTAACTTTATGTCCAAGGTTTTTGCCCAGGTTATGTCAGAGTTGTCTGTTAAGCATCAGGTCTCCAGTGCGTATCATCCAGAGAGTCAGGGCGCACTGGAGAGATTTCATCAGACGTTAAAATCTATGCTTCGTAAGTATTGTGTTGAGTCCAACGAGGAATGGGATGAGGGCCTGCCATTGCTATTGTTCGCCATTCGGGAAACTATACAAGAGTCTCTTGGGTTTAGCCCGGCCGATTTGTTTTTTGGGCACACGGTGCGCGGCCCGCTGCGACTGCTGCACGAGAAGTGGCTTGCGCCGGACACAGCATTTTGGACTATGTGAGTTCCTTTAGGGCAGGGGTCCCCAAACTTTTTCCTGTGAGGGCCACATAACTTTTCCCTTCTCTGATGGGGGCCGGGGTCAGTTTGTAACAGAAAAAGTGTGACGATCGCAGGGGTGCCTAAATGTAAACATTTATTGTTTTCCAGAAAGCCACACATAACCAAATATTAATAACCCTTTCCGGGATCTTCACAGAAAAAAGTCAGGAAATAAATAACACTATTTGTGAAATAAATAATAACCAAATAACCCTCTCTGGGTTCTTCACAGAAAAAATAAAGTCGGGAAATATATAATAACACTATTTATGAAATAAATAACCAAATAACCCTCTCTGGGTTCTTCACAGAAAAAAAGTCCATTGAACATTAACTTTCTGTTGTGCCGTGCACAATCTTAACAGGTAAAAGTTTAGCTTAGTTGTCAGAGCAGAATCTCTTACTCAAATGACTCATATGAGCAGTCTCTCAAAGTTCTTGTGTTCCTTGCTTATAATCCTTTTGTAGGTTCCAGTAGGCTTGTAGACACCGCTGTTTGCAGCTCTCTCTCATCAACTTCCCTGTGAAAACCACAAAGCAAGCAGGCTGAGAAACCGAACTAAGTGGTACAGCACCTACACAGCACAATACATTTCACTACCAGTATGGTTGTGGAGATGGATTTTATCCCAGTAGATGTTATTATGATTAAATTTGTTTATACTCAGAATGACTCATTCAAGTCAGAAAAGTGAGCTTACCTATGTATGTTCATCAGTGTGAACTGTGGGCCTGCATCTGGCTGGTGAGAAGTTGAATGTCAGGTTCCATTCTAGTCACAGCCAGTCTCAAACACTGATGCAGATGTTCATCTGTCAATCTTGATCTCATCGGAGTTTTCAGGTGTTTCATGTGTGAAAAGGTTTGCTCGCAGATATACGTGCTGCCAAAAAGTGTAAACATCTTCATTGCGTGTTTTTTTATGTTAGGGTACGTATCGTTTGGGAGGGCGGCATAGAAGTCAATGAGACTGTTGGGCTTGAATGCATCTTTCAGAACATCACAGTTCTGTAACTCGGCCAACTCAAACTGATAAGAAGGCTGGGCTTCATCGATGTCGGCAAGAAAGGGGTTCTGGAAAAGACGGATTTCTTTTGCATTAACATGTAGTTGCTGGAATCGCACACCGAACTCCGCCTTCAACATTTCCAGTGCTTCCACACACTTTTCAGCTGGGAACGGGACCGCTGGGTTCTCTGCAGAGAGGTTTTGGGTAGCAGGGAGATGGATGAAGTTGTGATTTTTCACTTGTTCCAAAAGCAGCGCAAGTTTCACCTCAAATGCTTTTATGTGAGAATACATGTCGCAAATGAGTTTCCCCTGGCCTTGTAGCTGCAAGTTAAGGCTGTTCAGCATTTCTGTCACGTCTGTTAAAAATGGGAGGTGCCATTTCCATTCTGGGTCGATCAGCTCTGGGACCGTTTTATCTTTTGAATGAAGAAATGCGTTAATTTCGGGTAGCAGCTCGTAAAAACGCCTCAAAACTCTGCCCCGGCTCAACCATCGGACCTCTGTGTAGTACAGCACATCGCCGTGCGCAGACTCCAGTTCAGACAGGAATTGTTGGAACTGCCTGTGTTTAAGTCCCTTTGCTCTGATGAAGTTTATGCATGACACCACAACCTTCATGACAGAATCCCACTTCAACACTTTGCAGCACAGTGCTTGCAGGTGAATTAGGCAGTGGACTTGTATCGAGGCGGTGAGACCCCGTTCTTGCATCTCCCGGTCCATGCGTCCTATTAGACCACGAGACGCGCCCACCATACTAGGAGCCCCGTCAGTCGTGATGCTGGCAAGCGTTGACCAGTCTAGGTCCAACTCTTCCATGGTTTGGCATACTTTGCCGAAAATATCCTCCCCCGTTGTAGTCCCTTTGAGACTTTGGAGGGCTGCCAGCTCCTCGCACATCTCAAAGTTTGCGCTAACTCCACGAATAAAAATGAGCAGCTGCGCTGTGTCTTGCACGTCCGTGCTCTCATCCAGTGCTAATGAAAAAAAGTCAAATTCTTTCGTCTTCTGCTGCAGCTGGGCATATACATTACCCCCGACTTCTTCAATGCGTCTGGTGATTGTACTCGCCGACAGACTCACGGCATTAAAGACATCTTTCTTCTCGGGACACACCTCTTCCGCGACAGCATTCAAACATTTCTTGACAAACTCTCCATCAGTGAAAGGTTTACCACTGCTTGCTATCAGTTGAGCAACCCGAAAGCTGGCCCGAACGGATGACTGGTTCAGCTGAGCTTGGCGTACAAATGTATTCTGCTGAGCTAACACTCCACTTTTTTAGCTTTGAGAGTTTGTCTTCTCGCATTTGGCCTGGCAAGTTATCATACTTGTCTTTGTGACGGGATTCATAGTGTCGGCGCAGATTGTATTCTTTGAATACCGCCACCGCCTCTTGACAGATGAGACAAACAGCCTTTTCTTTGCATTGAACAAAAAAATAATCGTTTGACCACTGCAGGTTAAATACCCTGCATTCTGAATCAATTTTTCTCTTACCTAACCTTTTCGCCATTATTCCGTTATATTCGACAGGGGCTAGTCAAGGATTTGCGTGGCCAGACTGAAAAAAAATAATAATGCGTCTCTGGTATTGTTCAGGGGGCCGGGCCAAATGTGGAGGCGGGCCGTATCCGGCCCGCGGGCCTTAGTTTGGGGGCCACTGCTTTAGGGAGAGGTTGCACACTGCCTGCGAGCTAGCTCGCAGCTCCCTTTCCTTCGCACAATCTGAAATGAAAATAAAATATGACAGGAAAGCTCTCAGTCGCAGTTTCCTTCGAGGAGACCGGGTGTTGGTCTTGTTACCGATGGTTGGCTCTTGTCTACAGGCAAAGTTCTGTGGTCCTTACGAGGTTGAGCCAAAGTTAAGTGACACAGATTATGTAATTAGAACGCCGGATAGGAGGAAAAAGTCCCGTGTGTGTCAACACGCTAAAATCCTATGTCATCCGTGATGACTCCAACATACCATCTGCGGTTCTTGCGCCATGTGTATATCTTGTGGTGACTGTGGTGTCACCACCATCCCGTCCCGAGGAGAACGGGTTGCGTGAGCCTCTTGTGTCGGTGCCGTGTCCGCGTCTCTCAAATTCTCTCAAATTTCTCTCAAAGAACTCTCAAATTTTGGATAAAATAGAGGAGCATTTGTCTTATTTGTCAGATAGATAGATAGATAGACTTTATTTCAGACTCAGGGTCCATAGAGACAAATACATAAAAAAACAGACACAAACAATAAAAGTACATAGGCCTAGCAATGCCTTACAAAGAGACAGCTGTACCAATGTCGCCACAGCTGGGACTGGTAGCGTGTGGTGCTAAACCTTATGTTGGTTAAAACAACTATGATCCCATTTTCAGAGTCATTCAGTCGACAGATGAATTTATACATGAGATTTCTTAAAACAGTTTGGAAAGTGTTGACTCGTGCAGCCACAAACATTTCACTAGCACTACTCCATCTCGGTCTCTTTAAAAGTATTCTCATGGCATCATTGTAAGCTACTTGAAGTCTCTGTAAGCTCTTTTTTTCTGTAGTTTGACCACAACTGTGCAGTGTAGAGTGGTATACAATATGCTCTGAACAGGGACATCTTCACTCCATCTGTACACATACTGTGGAGAATTTCAGTATTAAATGCATTTTAGTAGGATTTAATAACACCCCTAGTGGTGAGTAGAAGTGTCACAATAATAAATATGTTAGTCACAATATGTTTCCATGTGGAATGTATTATAGGTTTACAATATTCTTACTTATAGAGGATATTATATGTTACAGTATATTAACTCATTGAATGTATTAAATCATAGAAGTATAGTCACTGTAGGTATTAAAACACTAAGAATAGTCTTGAGGGTCAGATAGGGATTCTGAGTGAGGTGTCAGACATGCAGCAGCAAATGGAGGCGACCTCATCGATGGAGGATGGGGGCCAGTGGGATGGTCAAATGCCAAGCTGACCAGCAGGACAGAGAGGAGGAGTTCAAGATGTTTTGAGAAGAGCCAAGATGTTTTGCTAAGGGATCGATAATGGGAGGGGACAGAATTCAAATGAAGCCAATCACTAATCGCCACGGAGGGTCATTCACACGTTTTATGACAGTATCGGACACTTTCCGACTCTCAGGGGATACAAAAGACAATGTTTTAGGGAGTTTACCTCAGATCACTGCAGCTCTCATTTTCAGCTAACTGGCCGCGCCGGACTGTGAGGAGATGCGTGTATGTGGTCTCTGCTCTCGAGAACATTACTATTGATAGTTAATTCAGTTTGTAAGTGAACTTTGTGTAGTACATAAAATATTGTTTTAATTTTGGACCGGGTCCAGCTCATTCTTCTGATGCGCAGTAAGAAGCTCGCAGAAGAAGAGTACCTGCGGCCTGCAGGCTCCTTCATCCTTTGTTCTTAAAAACCTAACAATACCAAACTTGCGTGAGAGACTGTTTGCTTGTGCATACATCATACGACATTGCCTAGAAATGTCGTTATCATCGGTCATGTGTTCTGTTATAAAATTACCAAGATATTTTACTTCACCACAGACACCAAGATTATTGTCAGAC
Source organism: Anarhichas minor (assembly GCF_050575085.1). Lineage (NCBI taxonomy): Eukaryota > Metazoa > Chordata > Actinopteri > Perciformes > Anarhichadidae > Anarhichas > Anarhichas minor. Next base: position 308,743 of record NW_027466543.1, on the reverse strand, counting down.
AATTTGAAGTCAGGGAAGTTAAGACATTTGTCCTCTTTAGTTCGACAGATCAGGATAGCACTCTTACTGGCGTTGTATTTGATGTCATGTTCCACACCATACACAGTACATATAGTGAGGAGCTGCTGAAGACCAGCGCTAGATGGACTAAAGATCACCAGATCATCTGCATACATGATGTGATTAACCAGAGTATTTCCAATCATGCACCCAGTGTTACAGGCTTTCAATTGCTTGGACAGATCATCAATATACAGATTAAACAGAATTGGGGACAAAATTCCCCCTTGTCGGACACTTTTACCCCATTTTACATGCATAGTCTGGTGCGCATACCAGTAAGCCAGAATTCTCACAATGTATGTGGGGACACCTCTTTGGCTCAGTTAAAAAAATAACTTACTATGATTAACACGATCAAAAGCTTTGGAGGCATCAATGAAACACATCAAAACTGATGAGTTTTGACCTCTGTATTTGTTTACAATGTCCTTTAAGGCATATATACACAAGTCAGTGCCATGTGTGGCTTTAAAGCCGAACTGGTTATCTGTGGAGGTGATAAAGCCATGTATTCTGTCCAGCAGGATTCTTTCTAGGACTTTTGACAGTACGCTGGCCAAAGCAATGGGCCTGTAATTCTCTAGGCTACATACTTTACCAGCTTTGTTTTTAATGACTGGCACTAAGAGAACAGACAGCATTGAGTCTGGTAACAAGCCGTGAATCATGAAGCCAGTAAAACAAATAGCGAGGAGAGGAGCTAACCTCGGACTAGCATATTTAAGGTGTTCAGCAGTAATATGGTCTAAACCACTTGCTTTGCCTTCAGACAGTTTATTTATAAGAGATTTATATGAGAGGCTGGTCTTGGCCCACCTCCGACCGCAGGTGAAATCCTCACTGGACCCTCTGCAATTTGCATATCAGCCTCATGTGGGGGTGGACGACGCCATCATCTACCTGCTGCAATGAGCTCAGTCGCACCTGGACGGACCCGGTGGCTCTGTGAGAATCACTTTCTTTGATTTCTCCAGTGCATTCAACACCATCCAACCAGTGCTGCTGAGTGAGAAGCTGCGGGTGGTGGGGGTTAACGCATCCACCGTCTCCTGGATCACTGACTACCTCACAGGCAGACCACAGTTTGTCCGACTGGGCCGTGTGCTGTCTGATACGGTGGTCAGTGATACTGGAGCCCCACAGGGAACTGTTCTGTCTCCCTTGCTGTTCACCTTGTACACCACTGACTTCCAGTACAACTCTGTGTCATCCATCTGCAGAAGTTCTCTGATGACTCTGCAGTGGTTGGGTGTATAGGGGACGGACGGGAGGAGGAGTACAGGGCAGTAGTGGATGACTTTGTAGAGTGGGCCGGTAGAAATCACCTGCGTCTGAACGTGGCCAAGACCAGAGAGATGGTGGTCGACTTCAGGAGGAAGACGACGGCTCCACAGCCGGTGAAAGTTCTGGGAGAGGATGTGGACATGGTGGAGGAGTACAAGTACCTGGGTGTCTCCATCGACAACAGACTGAACTGGCAGACCAACATCAACGCTGTGTACAAGAAGGGGATGAGTCGACTCTTTTTCTTGAGGAAACTTCGATCCTTGAACGTGTACAGCAAGATGCTGGAGATGTTCTACCAGTCTGTTGTGGCCAGTGCACTTTACTTCGCCATAGTCTGCTGGGGGAGCAGCATTGGAGCCGGAGACACCAACAGACTTAAACTATAAGAAGGCCGGCTCCATCATTGGCTGCAAACAAGACATTCTGGAAGAGGTGGTGGAGAGGAGGACACTGAAGAAACTATTGTCCATATTGGATAACCCTGACCACCCTCTCCACCACCTACTGCAGGGACAGCGGAGCAATTTCTCCAATAGACTGATCCAGCTCCGCTGTCACAAGGAAAGATACAGGAAAACATTCCTGCCCTCTGCAATATCACTGTATAATAAATCACCTCTGGCCAAATCAAACACAAGACTATAACACTGCTACACTGTTGTTGGTGATCTTGTAAATCTGGCCAAATGTGAATTTGGTAAGACGGTGGTCACCTATCTGGGAAGGCAGGTGCGCCCTCTATCCGCCAAAGTTCAGGCGATCCTGGATTTCACAGTGCCGGAGACACGGCGACAACTCCGCCGGTTCCTGGGAATGTGCGGGTATTACCGTGGGTTCTGTAAGAACTTTGCCAGTGTGGTTGCGCCCCTCACTAGTTTGTTGAGCCCCTCCAGCCAATTCGTCTCGGCTGCTGCGTGTCAGGAATCATTCAATTCGGCCAAAGCGTCTCTCTCTTTGTCTTTCTCTATCAGTCATTCTGTCTCTATCTATATCTGTATAGCTGTCCGTCTGTCTCTCTCCTCTCTATTTTTTTACTCTCATTCCTTCTCTCACTTCTCTCTCCATGTATATCTCTCTCTGTCCGTCTCTGTCTGTCTCAAATATTTTTTATTTATAATCTGTACAACAAATTACACCCTCTGTCCTTGGACTCTGAAATTGCATAAGCAATACAAAAAGCAAGTACACTCAATCATACAGCTTTGTTTGGCTATTTAATGTAACTCTGTCTGTTTCGTCATTGAGAAGGAAGCACCTTCCAGAAGACAAAACAAACCTTGGACTTGACAAAAATAAGTGTATTTTAATTAATAAATTATCAATGCTTCCTTTTAAAATCTACATGAATGCAAGCGTTTTTGATTCAAAAAGAACAGAAACTACAATTTTTAGACGGAGCTCCATGGGGACCTAGTGCTATTTTTAGACCATGCCTTGCGGGCGACTCGCATGGTCCCTGCGGGCGACCAGGTGCCCGTGGGCACCGTGTTGGCTACCTCTGCTCTAACGTTACGGCTTTCAGATTGAGAGGTGACGAGCTCATCTATAGTCCGTATGAAGAGAGATTCCTCCGTTTAAAGCCAACGGTGAAACAACAATGTAAAACAAATAGATAGTGGCCCAAATAGATCATACAAAGCCAAAGAGCGATGCTAGTCTATCATACAACTGTGGTTAGAGTGGTGATATGTTGTCAAGATATTGTTGTCATAGAAACATTAGAAAAAAGCCCTCAGAGGTTGGAGCGCTTTTCCATTTAAACGCTGCTGAAGCGCTGCCCAGCACCCGATATGTGGATTAAACTAAATGAAATAAAAGAAAACTACTTGACACAACAGAGAGAATCAACCAAAAAACCGAGCAAATTGGATTGTTCGTTAATACTAAACAGAGAATAAACAGAGGCAGAATAACTGACGACTATGATACATAAGTGGTGAAATCTGTATGTAGGCGATATATAGACTCAGTGAATCACAGTCTTGTTTTACAAACGGAGAGCATAGCCTACGAAGAAGTAAAACACGTAGCCTAATCTAGGCTAAAAGCAACACCTTGAAGCTGCCAAATGCAGAAAGTACTATTATTTACGATGTATTACCATTACAACTAGCTATAAATCACCGACTGTGTGAATGTCTAAATGAACAGGTCCTATCTAGAGCACGATAGATCTGACTATAATTACATGTGTGTATTATTATATTAATGTGTTGCTTGGATGTATTTTACCGATGGCTGGCACTCTGCCGTGGGCACGGACCCCGCAGACCTCCTGCTCTCCTCTTGGTTCTCCAACATGCTCTGCGGACCCGGATTGACTCAGACGCTCTAAACATCTTTAGAAAATAAGTCACAGCATTTAAAATATAAAATGAAGTTTACGTGAAACAATGCACACCATTACAAAGGCAGAGTTTGACTTTTAACATCTTAATTTAATGCGATTTAACATAAAACACTTAAACACATTTGAATATGAAAGGTAAAAAATAACAACATAATGAAACCCTGAATACAAAATAACAAATACATTACAAATATGAATACAAATAAAGGAACATGTGAACAACAGTTAACTATTCTACAGTTACTTTAGTGATGTGGTTCCCCGTCAACTTTATCCTAATTTTCAGTGGGGGATTGATTAATAACGGTTCTATGGGGGTCCACAGAGCCTCTGTAATGATCCAGCAGGAGGTTCAGGCTGCCTGGCTCACCCTCAGCGTCCATCACCCCGAAAGCGCCCACCACGTCATCTGAGTTGACCTCCTGTCGAGAGAAACACATCACGTTACCTTGTTAGATATCCTCTGTCACAAATCACCCAAACATCAATGTAGCTACTCCTTAACATTTTTTAAAAATCCAAATATTCTACCTAGCCCGTGCTTTGCTTATTCATTTTAAATGTCATCCTTTGTTCATATTTGTTTTTTTAATGTCACTTCAAATATATTTTATTTACATACAATAAATTCACAACATCAATTCAGCAGACTTCGCTGTGTGTATTTTGAAGATGTGATTATGTAAAGAAATTAGTCTAAAAAATGAATGTCAATATTATTTAAAAAAATGTAATAATGAATACAACAGCAACAACCAAGTAGGGCTACCTCGATTGTTGAGAAGTTGGTGGACTGCAGCTGCAACCCATAGTCCGACTGAGTAGCTTTCAGGTGGGACACTTTCATCCGTGCCCCAATGTGCAGCTTTTTCACTGAAACCTTCCTCCAGAGGCACAGCGACAGCTGTGTATCCCCCTGTAGAAAGTCATGTGAAATAATGTTTTTATTTTTAATTTCTAATTCTATAATTAGATTATTAAATATGAATAGAGAGAGAGAGAGAGGATTGCCTACCTGCTGCAGTTTAATATTTCTCATGGGAAATATTTATTTGCCCTTGGTGATCTTTTTGAGCGTGGACAGCTGAAAAAGATGGAATTGTGAGTTAATTCACATTTTATACCAACTCTTTTTTCCTTATATATACACCACCATAGGTTAAAACTGAACTTACTTCGATCACCTCCCCCTCCACGGTCACTAGGCCCTTTGCCTCACTGCAGCTACTTAGTGGGGTCAGCAGAGAGATGGGACGTATCAAGGCCTCCGCCTGCTGTGTCAGCTCCTCTGTCATTTCTATTGGCACGCTTCTGAAGAACATGGTCTCTCTACTTATATTAATTAGATATGGCGGAGACTGCCCTCTTAAGGAGTGTCCCTTTAGAATGTAGCGCCTACCCTCCTGAAATTTTGAAGAAAACTCCTCGTAGATGGTTACTTTGGCCACCGACTTTCCGTCTGAAATGGCGGCCAGCACATTGTGCTTTGTGGATGCTGGTCTCGCATCAGAAGCATCGAACTCCCAGGCCACCACCCTGGGCTGCTCCGCTACCATCACTATTCAAAGGTGGATTGGTGGTGGCCTGAAATATGGCGTGGGAGGCTTTGTCCATATAAGAGTGTGTAACGCCATTCTGAAATAATAGAATAAACACAAAGTTGTAGGATAAGTTAGGGAGTAGGCCAGTACACATTTTTATCTGTAATGTTTCTTTTATTTCACAGTGTGTTGCCTCTTTAGCAAATTATTATTAGAAACGAGAGTATTTCGTATTAAAGAGTGCGTACAGTTTACCTAAAACAAGAGATAGATGCCCGCTATTTGGAAATAACGATAGCTATGTTTAAAAAATAGCAATTTCATTTCATTAAGAATATATCTCTATATATATTAAAAAAAACTGGACTCAATTCATATCAGGTATTCTTAAAGGGGGGTCTCGTGTACAAGAGGTTAATATCATTCAAATTATTAACACATTTAAAAGGAACAACACTTACCTCTCTCTCTTGACTTTTCAGGCAGGACAGACGGCTTTAGTGAAAATCAGTCACTGCTATAAGGCCGGTTAGGGTTAGCGGCCCCTTTTCGCCCTCGAAAGCGGCGGCCGAGTCGAGGAAAGGACACGACAGGACCTCAATGACAGTGAGGCGCCCGCTCCTTCGCGCTTTGAGCCGCCGGCCACCCGTCCCGGTGGGCGTGGAGCCTGCTCGAGTATAAATGGCCGCCCTGTTGCCCCAAAAAAACTCTCTTTGTCCTCTCATTTCGCCAGCAGATCTCCGCGGAGGTGAGTCGTGTTCTTTCGTCTGCCGGAGGCGTTCACAAATCAGCGTTCAGGGATGACACCGACCAGACGAGGCAACCGCTGCCCGGTGTGCGGCGAGACGTGGGCTGCCCTGTCCCGGCACCTGAGTAAGGCTCACCTGGTCAAGAACGAGATCGAGAGGAGACTGTTGCTGAACATGGCGACGGGCAGGGTGAACATTCGACGCGAGCCTTGTCCTGCTCCAGACTGCTCCTATCACGGCACGAGACTGGACAGGCATCTCGTCAGCAGTCACCCCGCCGCTGATGCTGCGTCGAGGCTGGCCGAAGTCAAGCGAGAGGTGACGGTGCGTCTCCTGGCTGCGCTGAGGACCACGAACCCTCCGGTTCCGATGTCCACGGGACCGGACCTCCACCGCCTGCCGGAGGAGCCTGATTACCAGCAGCGGCGGCATCGGTGTCCCCGGCCTCGGTGCATCGCGGTGAGCGAGAGACTGAAGCGCTCGGCACGCAGGCTGCGCGTGGTCGAAAGAGACTTGCAGAGGACTTTGACGATCTTGCAAGGGGTCCTGCGACGGGAGCTCCGCCAGAGCACACAGCAGTCGGGCGAAGCCGAGGCAGGGCCGAGTAGGGCGGAGGAGGAGGAGGAGGCGGCGGGGCCAAGCCAGGCGGGGGTAGATGTGGCAGAGGAGTCGTGCGGTGCGAAGCGAGCTGCACGCCCGTCGGCCGGCCAGGCCACCTTGCAATCACTCCTCGGGCAGCATGGCAGGTCCTGCAAGTCGGGGGAACTCCCTCTTCCAAAGGAGATACGTAAGGACCGCCGGTAACTTCTGTGTGTGTGTGTGTCTGTGTGTGGTGTTCAAACGTGTTAAATGAAACCGTCATTCACAGGTCGGTATTTGGATCAGTACAGCAAACTGCACGGGGGGATGCATGGCAGCAGCAAGAGCCAAGAGAACGCGTACTCCAAACTGAGCCGGATAAAGACCTTCGTCTTCTACCTTGCGTACGGAGAGACGGCGCTGTGGGACTGGTGCTTCCTGGACAACGTGGATGGCATCATGAGGTGAGGTTTCAAAGCCCAGGCTCGGGGTGGTGCACATTCTGGGAGGGGAGATGCAGCCTCCTGGTGATCGCGGCCCAGACTCCCACTGTATCTGTGTGACATTGTGGTGCTTCTTTCTCTGCAGCTATGCGGATCACCTCAGAGAAGCTGGCATGCAGGTCACCACTGCCAGCTGTTACCTGCAGAACATTTACCACTTTGTGCAGTACTTGAAGGAGGCCCCACCCAAGGGCAGCAGGCTGACCATGGGCCAACGCACGACAATTGTGCGGGCTGTGAAAGCCAGCCTCGATCAACTGACTAAGCCCGTGTTGCTCCACCGGATGAAGGTGAAGGGCACGAAGATGTCGCAGCTTCTGTCGAAGAGAAGCCTGCGGGTGTGTCAGGCTAAGGCGAAAGCCAGGATCCCGCTGATACTGGGTAAGCCACAGTGGGACCGTCTGCACCTGACTAACACCGGTCTCTTTACAGGCGGCTAACCGTCCCTTTGTCTCTCCCCCTGTCCCCTCTGTAGACGAAATGGAGGCCTTGGGTTGCAGCGCTTCTCTCCGCTACACCTTTTACGGGTTTTTCTCCCTGTTTGTGGCCTCCGTCTATGGCCACAGACCCGGCGTGCTGACGAACATGACCATAGACGAGGTCATGGATGCGTCCGAGAAGAGAACCGACAAGGACGCGGGCTTCGTCATCGCTGTAAGTACCGGTTGGGGGCCGCACTCACTCTAAAGTTAGCCTGCAATCTGGTGTGCTGCGTTTCAAATGTTTGATGGCTGTGCATTGCAGGTCAGCGACCACAAGACGAACCGCGACTTTGGCCCCGCTCAAGTGTTCCTCCACCCGGACGAGTTCAGCTGGTTGGAGAGATGGATGCGGCTTCGCAATGACCTCAATCCGCAGAATAACCGGTTGCTGACCACGTCGGGGAAGGGCCCCGTTAAAAACCTAGTCCAGCACATGCAGACGGCCTGGGCCGAGATGGGTCTGCCCGGCCGGCCCACCTTCATCGATATCAGGACCGCAGTGTCTGCATATGTGAGTTTAATTTTGTCTGTCAGTCAGTCGACCTCCCACTGGTGCTTTGTTACAATACATTGGCTTTCCTAACCTTTGGTGTCCTCTGCTGTTTCCAGGCAAAGACGTGCCACGGATCCGGGGTGAGGAAGCAGATCACTGACTTCATGTGCCACAATACAGACACGGCCGACCGGTTCTATGCTCTCTCGCTGGACAGCAGACGGTCTGCAAATGTGAGGAAGGAATTCGAGTCGGCGGTCCAGTCGTCGTCTCCCTCCAAATCCGAATCCTCCACCGGCTCGGACTCACCGTCGACATCCACTGCCCGGCAGAAACCGTCTCGTAAAAGAGCAGCCAGAAGCACCTCTAAATAAATGGTTTTCTTTGAACCTGTCTATCAGTCTCCTCGTTCTTGTTCACTTGCATGCATATTTCTGGGTGTAAATGTGATGGGACACAGCCTCAAAAAAAAGACAGAGTGTTAGAATACCAGATGTAGGAAAAAAAACGACAGAGTGTTAGCAGATGGATTACCCTGTGCGTAGACACAGAAAAAAAACGACAGGAAGATTTGGCGCTGTTGTCAGAGTATGAAGATCGGCCGGCTGTTTTCAAACACGCGCTGCCTCGGCTGTGTGTATCCGTTTATTATTCAGCTTACATAGTTGGTTAGAGGACGTCGGGGCCGTGTATTCA
>NW_027466543.1:220000-245000 GCF_050575085.1 Anarhichas minor | reverse complement strand
CTAAGAAATGTTGATGGAGATTTAGACTATGTAGATGATGTGTGTGATTTTTGGGAAGACGCAAAGGAAAAAATAAAAAAAATATGTATAAAACACAGCAAAACAAAGAACTGGGAAGAAAAAAAGGAAGAAAGGGATTTTAGTGAACTTCTGCAAAAAGAGGTAACAGAATGTGAAATAAATCCAAATCATAACTGTGAAAGATTTAAAATATATGAAGAAAAATTAAAAGAAATTGAAAGGAAAAGATGCATAGGGGCAATGGTTCGAAGCAGAGCAAAGCATACAATAGAAGGAGAGAGATGTACGGCGTTCTTTCTGGGCTTAGAAAAAATAAATCTAAAAAGAACATATATAGATCAAATTGAAAATACGGAAGGGGAAATGATTGAAGAACAAGAAGAAATAAAGATGGAAATACAAGACTTCTATCAAAAACTATTTTCAAAGGGAAGAAATGATGATGAAGAAGAAAACAATAATGTAATAAATAGCATAAGTGTAAAACTAGAAGAGAATAATAAAAATTGGTGTGACATGCCAATAGCCAGGGAAGAAATAGAGATGGCAATAGACGGACTAAATAACAATAAAAGTCCGGGGGCGGACGGCCTACCAGCAGAGTTTTATAAACAGTATAAAAAACATATGATACCGATCTTATCCAAACTCTTTCAAATAATGGGAAAAGAACAAAAAACACCGGCCTCTTTCGCTGAGGGAATAATAACAATCATTTTCAAAAACAAGGGGAGTAAGACAAAATTAAGTAACTACAGACCAATCAGTTTATTAAACACAGACTATAAAATATTGACAAAAACACTTGCAAACAGATTAAAACAGGTAATCAGCACATTAATAGGACCAACACAAACATATAGTATACCGGGTAGAGACATAGGAGACTCAATAAACACAGTCAGAGATACAGTTAGAACTATGGGAAAAGAAGGAGGGATAATGCTAGGAGTGGACCTGGAGAAGGCATTCGATAGAGTGAGTCATGATTTTCTTTGGGAAATATTGGGAAAGTTTGGATTTGGTGAAGTATTTATTAATTGGATAAAACTATTATATAAAGGGGCAGAAAGCAAAATCAAATTTAATGGAAGCCTGACAGGAAGTATAAGGGTCGAAAGATCAGTTAGGCAGGGATGCCCGCTGTCGGCTCTACTGTACAGTCTGATAGCGGAGCCAATAGCAAATATGATATTAGATGATAAAACAATAAATGGGATAGTAACACCAACAGGAAATGAAATAAAAATAGTTCAATATGTGGACAACATAAATATATTTGTTAAAACAAAGGAAAATATAGAAAAAATTATTGAGATATTAAATAAATATGAGAAAGCTTCGGGTGCAAAAGTAAATAAAAATAAATCGGAAATAATGTTTTTTAATAGGGATGAGGCACTAAATAATTCCTGGGGTTATAATATAATGAAACAGGAAAGAAAGATCTTAGGAATTTATATAGGAAAGGATGAAAACGAGGCCAGGGACAAGACATGGAGAGAGGTTTTAGGGAAAACAAAAATAACTTTAAATCTATGGTGTGCACGAGGACTCAACGTGAAAGGAAAGGTAATCATAACAAATGTCCTAATACTGTCCAAAATAAATCACATTTTGGGGTCTTGTGAGATGCCAGAGTGGGCTCTAAATTCGCTAAACAGCGTGATTTCCTCATTTCTTTGGAGAGGAAAGGGAAATGCGATAGCTCGCAAGACATTAATTGCTAACAAAAGGGAGGGAGGCTTAAGTCTAATTGATATAAGTGCAAAAAGAGACGCACTGAGGGTGAAATTGATAGGTAGATTTTTAGATCCGGAGAGGCAGCTGCCCTGGAAGGATTACCTGACGGGCCGCCTAGCAGAGTACGGCGAGAGAAGCATGTACAATTTGTGCGCTTTCTCTCCCAGAAATGTCAGGGAGGCCCTGACGGGGTTCTACAGGGAAGTGCTGGAGGCATGGGATAAGATTTTGCCCTACCTCAGACCTGACTGCAATAAAAAGGTGCATGTGATGAGATTACCTTTTCTCTCAACGCCGTTCGTCACGTCGGGGGGGAGGCCTCTGGTGAGCTGCCACCTTGGTGAAGCGGGGTTAACCACTATTGGGAAGGTGGTTAATAAAGAGGGGTTTTTCGACATAGAGAAAACGGTGCGAGGCTTAAAAAAAGCTGGGAGAAAATATAAAATCAAACAAATAAAAGAAATGGGAGAAAAAATAAATGAATGCATAACTCAAGAGTGGAGAGAGTTGTGGAGGGAAAATGTTTTGATGCAGGACGAGGCTGTAAATCTCTTTCTGTGCTTTGAGGGTAAAATAAACCCGGTCCCACAAATAAAAACAAAAATAATATATGACATCCTCATTAGAAAAATAATAACAAAACCAGCATCGGAAAAAGTATGGGAAGGAATATTCCCCAAACAACAAATAAAAAGAATATGGAGAAATGCAGATATCCCACTAATCCCACCGGCAATTTTCAACACGGATTTCAAAATAAGGCACAGAAGGATATTTACAAGCATCGTCCTGCATCAAATCCATAAAGAGAAATTTAAGAGGGAATGTGCAATATGTAGAAAAGAAAATGAGAACTTTGAGCACCTAGTGCTGCACTGTCCGGGTCTCCTTCCTTTTAGGGAATATGTGAGAAATCTACTATATAAACACTGTAGAATAAAGGCTGAACTGGACTTAGAATGGGACTGGACCTGGTTGTTTGGCGTGCCCAAAAGAATGAAGGAAGCAGACAGTGTTTTAATCAACACTATGCTGGCCTTTGCAAGACATATAAGCATACTGAGAAGAAACAAGATGCTTTTTGAGGAAAAAGACATGGACTTGGAAATAATATTTGGAGTGTGTGTGAAAGCACACTGCAAATTATTGTATGAACATAAAAAGGAGTTTTTCCTGGGGAATTTTACAAAGAAAAACACCATATGTCAGATTACAGAGGACTGCCTTATTTTTGGATTCTGATCTTTGCTTTGTGGGAATTGTGTGTATGGGTACTTTTTGAGTTATTATAAAGTGTTTGAGGATTGGTTAAAGAGGGTTATGTTTTTGTTTGGATGGGGGATTCTGTTATAACAGAGTTTTCTTTCGTAATTACGAGTAAATTGTGAAAATATTGATTTTTATTGTTGGGTGGTTTGTTTTGAGGTATCTTGTCTGTTTGTTTTTGCTTTTGTTGTGTTTCTGCCAAGTAGATCTTTATTTTATTTTTTTTATTTTATTTATGGGTTTCAATTTAATTTTTTATGATTTTTTGGTTTTCGCTAGTCTTAGTGTTTGGTATACTGAAAGCACTTAATGTGTGTTTTTGTTGTAAATATTATGGATATTGAAAAGAATATTTTGTGAAATTGTTATTTTTTGATAATAAAAAGATAAAAAAAAAATCTCTTCCTAGAGCCAGAGTGCATTGTGGGTCACACAGCTCCAGGTGTTCCTCAGACGAGGCATACTTGTTTTTCTGCTCCGGCTTTTCTCTCTACTTTACTCGTTTTCTTACATGCCCTGAGTGGTTTTTTTGTCAATTGTTTGATTTGTTCGTTCCATTACCCCCGACAGTGTTTCACTGTTCGGGGGGAAGTGTCTAATTCCGTCGTTTTGTCGTGGTTTTCCCTCTTTTTACAATTGTTTGTAGAAGAGCGTTTTTTTTCCCCTCCCCCCATGATGATTGCCTCACCTGTGTACCAAACCCTGCATGGAACAACGACGATGAACACGGACACCCCTGGTATGATTGACAAAGACGGTACGACCCTGCATGGCCTAATGACAACCCAAACGGATACCCCCTTACCGATGGCGAAAGATGGCGTGACACGGATTGGATTACCGACTACGAGTAAAGAGATGCCCACACGGGCGATAGAGAGAAGAGAGGCCCCGGCTGAAGCTGTGGTGAATAACCTGGTGGTTGCTGTGAGGAACGAGCAGGAAAATGCAGCAAGGAAAGCTGCGAAGGTGAGGAGTACGAGTGATTTAAAGAGACTGACAGTAAATGTGGAGCTGGAGGGAGGAGACAATATGACTGCTATGGGTCTGATCACACAGATCCAGAAACAGTGCGGGGCTCTAATGGCGTGCAGAGCTGTCTCACCAAGGAAGTATGAACTGACTATGGCTGATTTTGCGGCAAAAGACAAATTAATGGAGGGCTTCAGGGTGGGAGACATGCGGGTACATGCAAGCGAACTGATGAACAATGAGCTGGTGGTGTCTTTCCTGAACTTGCCTTTTTATATAACGGACGAAAGTATCCTGGCTAAATTGGCCAGCTGGGGGGTAACGGCAATTTCTGCCATACGGAGGAGAGTGTGGCCCGGCTCACGTGTGACGGACGGTACTAGATACCTGAGAGTGAGGTTTACAGAGCGCGTGCAGTCCCTGCCCTATTCCACAAAATTCGAGACTGCAGTGGGATCAGAGTATTTCAGGGTACTGCATGATGGGCAGGCTAAGATATGTAGGGGCTGCATGCAGCCGGGCCACATTCTAAGAGAATGCCCGGAGTTTCAGTGCCACAAGTGTGGCGAACAAGGGCACATTGCCAGAGAGTGTGCATCAAAGGGGAAGAAATGCAAACGATGTAACAAAATACCTGAACTCTGTATGTGTGTGGGGGAGCTGGTGACAGAGGAGGCAAAGGGGACGGAGGAGGAGGAGCTGATTGACCTGAACAGCTCTGCAGATTCCTCCGGCCCCGGGGGAGAAGACGAGGAGCAGGCCCAGATGGATGAGGAGGAGGCGGGGACCAGCTGCAACGTACAGCCGGTGCCGGAGATAGACCTGCTGACAGGGGGGGAGCTGACGGGCCCTAGTACCGGGCTGACACCTGGGCAGGTGGGCAGAGCAGCCGTGGAGCCAGGGACGGTGGCGAGGTCAGGGGCAGACTGAAGGAGTGGAGAGGACGGCGGCGACAACAGCGATGCCAAACCGGGAGAGTGTCGAGGCAGGCGTGACGGAGATGGGCGCAGAAGGAGCAGTGCTGGAGCCAGTGGCCGCAGCCGTGCAGACAATGATGCTGGAAGCGCTGACGACAACAACGACGCAGACGAAGCAGAGGGGCCGGCTGCAGTCCGCATCGCGGCCGAACAACCGGGTCCTGACGGCGATGGAGGAGAGCCAGAGACTGGGCACCACGGCAAAGGGCAAGCGAGTGTCGAGGGTGGCGGGCTCGGCGGCCATGACCTGAGAGAGGATGGCAGTAATAAGGGAGCACGGAGTTCCTCTGGAGACGGTCAGCACGAGCAGAAGAGGAGGGGGGATGCTCCCCCTCACCGCCTGCAGAGCCACCTTCGGGCTCGGATGACGAATATCAACCGGAAAAGACCACGCTGAGGAGGCCCAGTGCGGCTGCTAAAAACGCAAGTAGAAGGCCGAAGGGATTATATAGGGGCAAATATTGATGTGGGCTAAAATATTCCCTGTCTGCACTAGAGAGAGGGAGGATAGCGCCATGAGAGCAGTCACGCAAGTGCGTGACTGCTCTCATGGCGCTATCCTCCCTCTCTCTAGTCTCGCTTAATGTTAATGGGTGCAGGAGCCAGGACAAAATAGAGGCAGTGCTAGCAAAATGTAAGTCCTCAGACATTGTATGTTTGCAAGAAACTGGCTGGGACACGGAAGTGCTTAAGAGAGTTAAAAAACTGTGGAGATGGGAGATATACTCCCAGGTGAGAACTGGGAGAGCGCGCGGGGTGGCAGTATTAATGAGTGCGAGGCTAAAAGGATTTCACAAGGCTATTTACAACGCACCTGAGGAGAGGAGGGGGTTCTTTAAAACACTGAATAAGTGGGTGACAAATAAAACTGTGGTGCTGGGAGATTTCAACATCACGCTCACCAGCAGTGACAACTCACACGATAAATTCAGGTGCGACACGAGCAGAAATGCTCTGAAAGAACTAATGACTCTGAAGAACTTAGTAGATGTTTGGCGCGTTTTTAATCCCGGTGTAAGAGCCTATTCGCGGCGGCAGGTGGTCTTGGGGGTACTGAAACAGTCCCGAATAGACTTGATCCTGGCAGCTGCAGGGATGATTAAGGAGGTGGAAAATATAAAATACACCTTCAACGCATGGAGCGATCATGCGTTGCTGGAAGTGAACTTGGGGACTGTAAAGGGGAAGAAAGGCAGGGGAACTTGGTGCCTGAACAACAGCCTTTTAGAGGATAAAATATATCGGAATAAAATGACAAAAATTATAAAACAGTGTGCACAGGATATCCAGGTTGTGGAGGATAAACTGATATATTGGGAGGATATAAAAATAAAAATGAAAAAATGTACTATAAGATACAGTAGGGAAAAAAGAGGGGAGGAAAAACGTGAAGAGAACAGTACGAATGCACTGTTAAATATTGAAATTGGAGAAATGGAAAAGAATAAGACGCACGGTAGTGAAAACTATGAGGTTTTAAAAAATATGTTAGCAGGTTTTGAAACAAAGCGGTGCAAAGGTGCTGCAATTAGGAGCCGCGCACAATACTTACTGGAGGGTGAGAGGAGCACTGCATTCTTCCTGGGGCTGGAGAGAGTGGCTCAGGAAAACCAGCATATTGCGGAACTGAAAAGAGAGGATGGTAAGCTGGTGAGTGGGAGCAGTGAATTGTTAACTGTGGCGCATGGTTTTTATAGCACTTTGTACAAAAAACAGAACCCTGGGAAGGTGCAGATCGAAATTATGACCAGCCAAATTAAAAAACAGATTAGCGTTGCTGAGAAGCAAGCGTGTGAGCTCCCACTCACTGAGCAAGAGATCATAGTGGCAATAAAAAGCTTGAAAAACAACAAGAGCCCAGGTGCGGACGGACTCACAGCGGAGTTCTATGCGGGTTTTTCGGAGCTACTCTCTCCAATCTTATTACAAGTCTTTGAGGACATGGCCGGGAAGGATGCAGTCTCCGATCACTTTTCGGAGGGAGTAATCACCCTGATTTTTTAAAAAAAAGGGGCAAAGGAGAGTCTGGGGAACTATAGACAGATCAGCCTGTTGAACCTGGACTACAAAGTCCAAGCTAAAGTCCTGGCCAGCAGGCTGAAAGGGGTGTTAAATAAAATTGTGTCAACAACACAGGTGTATAGTATACCGGGTAGGGATATAAACGATAACATAATAGCAGTAAAAAACCTAGTAAATAAAATGAATAAAGAGGGTGGGATTTTGTTAGGGATTGATTTAGAAAAAGCATTTGACCGGGTGGAGCATAGTTTTTTGTGGGAGGTATTACATAGATTTGGGTTTGGGGATAATTTTATAAACTGGATTAAACTTATGTACAAACAGGCTAAGAGTAGGATAAAAATAAACGGGTACTTAACTGAATGGGTAAATTTGGAAAGATCAATTAGACAGGGGTGCCCCCTGTCGGCAATGTTATATAGCCTAGTGGCAGAGCCACTAGCACTCAGCATCACCACGGATGCTGAGATTGTGGGTGTTGAAACTGAGAGAAAGAATGAAGTAAAAATAATTCCTCCCCTCCAATCAAAAGTACAAATCACTTGATATTCTTTTCAACAAAACAATCAGGGGAGAGCGCGAACGCAGTCCCCCACTACCAGAAATTATGCAGTCGAGATTCCCACATTTGGGGAATTCGCAGTGGTCAGAACAACCGGAGTGCAATGGCTGGGCCTCGCCCTGGGTGAACCACCTTCTTGATCATGGTATCTCCCCTGCCAGGTAAGTATGAGTTGGAAGAGACAGAGACAGGGGCGGCATTCCCAGATGCAGTACTCCGGATGACGGTTCCCAGATGGCATAATCCCAGAGTGCAGCCCTTTAGCATTAAGCTCAGGCTGGGAGCACAGCGATGTTCCACGAGGGGCGTCAGAAAGGAATAAACAAGGCCTTTGTTTGACACAAGCCCCAGCCTTGAAGACAGACAGCGAATGAGATCCTCGTCGTTCATTAAAGTGTGAAGCTAATCAACAGATCCATTTGGATTGGTGTTTGGTTGTCCACAAGGCATTTGAGGAGTGCACCGTTCCCGGCAATGCTGCAATACCGGGTCAATGTGTGGAGTGAACGGAGCAAGCCCCTTTTTCATCTCCCGATGCTAAAAATCTGCTTAATACGTTATCCTCATATAGAGGACATATCAGATATTAAACTGATAAGAACAGATACTACACTTGATCTTAGCCAAAAGGCCGAGAAGCGATGAGCCCCAACTGTTTGCTTCCTGAGTCACCCTCCTGACACGTTTCACCCTGTTCCATATCTGAAGCCACACCCATTCCCACATCTTAAAGAGGGCAATATTCTCCATAGTACTATTTCCTCCCCTCCAATCAAAAGTACAAACCACTTGATATTCTTTTCAACAAAACAATCAGGGGAGAGCGCGAACGCAGTCCCCCACTACCAGAAATTATGCAGTCGAGATTCCCACATTTGGGGAATTCGCAGTGGTCAGAACAACCGGAGTGCAATGGCTGGGCCTCGCCCTGGGTGAACCACCTTCTTGATCATGGTATCTCCCCTGCCAGGTAAGTATGAGTTGGAAGAGACAGAGACAGGGGCGGCATTCCCAGACGCAGTACTCCGGATGACGGTTCCCAGATGGCATAATCCCAGAGTGCAGGGATTTAGCATTAAACTTAGGCTGGGAGCACAGCGATGTTCCACGAGGGGCGTCAGTAAGGAATAAACAAGGCCTTTGTTTGACACAATCCCCAGCCTTGAAGACAGACAGCGAATGAGATCCTCGTCGTTCATTAAAGTGTGAAGCTAATCAACAGACTGATCCATTTGGATTGGTGTTTGGTTGTCCACAAGGCATTTGAGGAGTGCACCGTTCCCGGCAATGCTGCAATACCGGGTCAATGCGTGGAGTGAACGGAGCAAGCCCCTTTTTCATCTCCCGATGCTAAAAATCTGCTTAATACGTTATCCTCATATAGAGGACATATCAGATATTAAACTGATAAGAACAGATTTTTTTTTTTTTTTTTTTTTTATTATCAAAATTCTGTACACAAATCATACAATTTCAAACATACAAACTTCACATGTTTTGCATCATGCAACTTAATTCTATTTCACAGTTACATGTCAGTAACCAGCATTTGTCAATACACACAAAAAAAAAAAAAAAAAAAAAAAAAAAAAAACACAAAATACACTTATGCAAAGTCTTCAGGATTTACCATCCCCACCCAAAAAAACCCATTGTGCATCTTAAATAAAGATTCCTATTGCTGGTTCCCACTACCCTAAAGGTATACATTCTCTTTATCCATCTCGTCAGCCCAGGAAAACGGCCCTGCGTTTGGCGACGTTGTTGGTCTGTTAAGCCCCTCATAAGCGTCCTCCCCTAAGGGGGACGACAGCATGAGGAGGCCTGGGGGAAGATCGAAGCTCAGGCCTAAACCTTCTGTTAGTATGGCAACTGCTTCTCCCAATGACTGCTCACCCATCTCCCCTCCCACCTCTTGACCCGTATCCCCATCCTTCTGCTCCTGGGCCCCTCCTTCCTCCACTTTATCAGCGGCTCTCTTATGCTGACCTGTTCCCCCTCCCCTCCCCCCCTCAATCCCACCCTTGTTGGTCTGTCCCCCCTTTGACTTTTTGCTCCGTACCCCCTCCCCACTCTCTCCAAGCTCTGTTGAGAGTCCTGTTCCAAATGCCTGCGACCCTTTCCGTGCCCCTTGCTTTGATTTGGAGGGATCGGAAGTGAGGACAGGAAAATCGTCCATAATGTCTGTGGATGCCTTGGCCATTCCGTCTGTTCTGGCGGTGCCCTCATCCCGGGACGCTGCCTCCCCTTTACTCCCCAACGCGTCGGCTCCGGAGCCCTCCTGTACCGTCCTCTCCCCGTCATTCTGTGTGGCTCCCCTACTCGGCTCGCCAGCCTCAGTCGGTTTGGCAGCCTCCGCAAAAGTTTTCTTGCGGCCAGGACAACCTCGGTACAGGTGGTCAGTTCCACCACATCCATGGCACATCCTTGGCTCTGTGCAGTCCTTGGCCGAATGCCCTTCTTGCCCACAGAAACGGCATCTTGTTTCCCCACAGCCTGCCTCTGAATGTCCTGACTGTCTGCACTTCCTGCAGAAAGCAGGTTGCCGTGGGTAAAATAGATACCCACGATCTCCACCAAGGCTGAAGAAGGCAGGTGGATGTTTCAGGCCTCCTGGACCTTCTGCGTCATGATACAGCAGTACCTGGAACTGGCGCCGCCCAGTCCAAAACCCCAGGGTGTCCTTTATATGCCTTGCAGCCGTCACCACCTCTCCATACTGCCCCAGGAATGCAGCTAGTGCTGAGTCATTAACAAAGGGGTTGTACATATGCACAGTTATTGTTCTGAAATTAGGTCTGTCCAGGTTCAGTACTCTGTAGCCGGCTAGCGGCCTTACCCCTGCCTCTGCTCGGCATATTTCAGCCACACTCCGGTAGATCTCCTCGGTCCTCAGTGTAACGTCGAACGCCTTCTCCTGCTGGTTCCACTGGATGCAGTGCACCTCCTCCACCTTCAGTTGTAGCTGCCCAATTATGACTTGCCTGCCAAAAAACTCTCTGGACTGCAGATTGTAGTCTTCCGTGGTTGCCTGGAATCGTAGCGTGTGTCTCAGCCCGACCCTTGGGATCGACTGCTCTTTTTGGCCCCTTGCGGCCATTGCTGTCTCGTTGTTAGCTCTCTCTGTGCTGTATTTTTCCGCAACACCACTTGATCTTAGCCAAAAGGCCGAGAAGCGATGAGCCCCAACTGTTTGC
Source organism: Anarhichas minor (assembly GCF_050575085.1). Taxonomy (NCBI): domain Eukaryota; kingdom Metazoa; phylum Chordata; class Actinopteri; order Perciformes; family Anarhichadidae; genus Anarhichas; species Anarhichas minor. The sequence continues at coordinate 234,240 of NW_027466543.1, read as the reverse complement.
TTCCTGAGTCACCCTCCTGACACGTTTCACCCTTGTCATGGTGCAGTTCTTTCCAAGGGACATAGCAGTGGCTGCTGCTTTGGCACACATCCAAGCACTCCATGGTCAAGCACCGTGGTCTCGTTAAGGACAGCTTTCTTTCTTTTCACAACTGTACAAGGCTCAGCCAAATGGCAAAGCCTGCTAAAAATAGGTTGAACTCATTGGTATTCCTCTCCACGGAAGTCTTTAGTAAAAGGCGAAAGACTTGTGTGTTATGAAGAGAAACCAAAGTAAGTACAGCAACATTGTCAAGAACAGCCAAAGTCCCTAGTTGCCCAAGTCAAAACGCTCATGGTAAGCCTGAGTTCACGTGCCCTGTTCCAAATCTGAAGCCACACCCATTCCCACATCTTAAAGAGGGCAATATTCTCCATAGTACTATTTCCTCCCCTCCAATCAAAAGTACAAATCACTTGATATTCTTTTCAACAAAACAATCAGGGGAGAGCGCGAACGCAGTCCCCCACTACCAGAAATTATGCAGTCGAGATTCCCACATTTGGGGAATTCGCAGTGGTCAGAACAACCGGAGTGCAATGGCTGGGCCTCGCCCTGGGTGAACCACCTTCTTGATCATGGTATCTCCCCTGCCAGGTAAGTATGAGTTGGAAGAGACAGAGACAGGGGCGGCATTCCCAGACGCAGTACTCCGGATGACGGTTCCCAGATGGCATAATCCCAGAGTGCAGGGATTTAGCATTAAGCTCAGGCTGGGAGCACAGCGATGTTCCACGAGGGGCGTCAGTAAGGAATAAACAAGGCCTTTGTTTGACACAATCCCCAGCCTTGAAGACAGACAGCGAATGAGATCCTCGTCGTTCATTAAAGTGTGAAGCTAATCAACAGATCCATTTGGATTGGTGTTTGGTTGTCCACAAGGCATTTGAGGAGTGCACCGTTCCCGGCAATGCTGCAATACCGGGTCAATGCGTGGAGTGAACGGGGCAAGCCCCTTTTTCATCTCCCGATGCTAAAAATCTGCTTAATACGTTATCCTCATATAGAGGACATATCAGATATTAAACTGATAAGAACAGATACTACACTTGATCTTAGCCAAAAGGCCGAGAAGCGATGAGCCCCAACTGTTTGCTTCCTGAGTCACCCTCCTGACACGTTTCACCCTGTTCCATATCTGAAGCCACACCCATTCCCACATCTTAAAGAGGGCAATATTCTCCATAGTACTATTTCCTCCCCTCCAATCAAAAGTACAAACCACTTGATATTCTTTTCAACAAAACAATCAGGGGAGAGCGCGAACGCAGTCCCCCACTACCAGAAATTATGCAGTCGAGATTCCCACATTTGGGGAATTCGCAGTGGTCAGAACAACCGGAGTGCAATGGCTGGGCCTCGCCCTGGGTGAACCACCTTCTTGATCATGGTATCTCCCCTGCCAGGTAAGTATGAGTTGGAAGAGACAGAGACAGGGGCGGCATTCCCAGACGCAGTACTCCGGATGACGGTTCCCAGATGGCATAATCCCAGAGTGCAGGGATTTAGCATTAAACTTAGGCTGGGAGCACAGCGATGTTCCACGAGGGGCGTCAGTAAGGAATAAACAAGGCCTTTGTTTGACACAATCCCCAGCCTTGAAGACAGACAGCGAATGAGATCCTCGTCGTTCATTAAAGTGTGAAGCTAATCAACAGACTGATCCATTTGGATTGGTGTTTGGTTGTCCACAAGGCATTTGAGGAGTGCACCGTTCCCGGCAATGCTGCAATACCGGGTCAATGCGTGGAGTGAACGGAGCAAGCCCCTTTTTCATCTCCCGATGCTAAAAATCTGCTTAATACGTTATCCTCATATAGAGGACATATCAGATATTAAACTGATAAGAACAGATTTTTTTTTTTTTTTTTTTTTTTTTTTTTTTTTTTTTTATTATCAAAATTCTGTACTCAAATCATACAATTTCAAACATACAAACTTCACATGTTTTGCATCATGCAACTTAATTATATTTCACAGTTACATGTCAGTAACCAGCATTTGTCAATACACAAAAAAACACAAAATACACTTATGCAATGTCTTCAGGATTCACCATCCCCACCCAAAACCTCCTTTCCACCTTTCCAAGGCAGCATGCTTCCCCCACTTCCTGATGTCCCGTTCAATCCTCCCCTTTATATCTAATTCCACTCTCTTTAACACCCCCTCCAAGCGACTTTCCCTGTTTTTTCCCACCAGGTCTTGCCTAGCCACCCACAAACTCCTCTTAACCAGGCTTATAATTAGCCACGTAAGGAAATGTTTACTCCCCAAACCTCCCCCTTCTACCACCCTAGTCCATGTCAATTTAAACCCAGGGTCTAACCTCCCCAGCCATGTCGCTGCTCTACTCCACACAATACTAGCAAAGGGACAGTCCCACATGACATGCCTGACAGTTTCTTCCCCCATACAGCCTTCCCTCGGGCACACAGGGGATCTTGCTAAACTATGCCGGTACATTACATCTCGCACTGGCAGACATTTGTGAAGGCATAGCCAATTGAGATCTTTGAGACCATTGTCCAGCCCCCGTGGCTGTATCCCCTTCCAAATACTCTTCGGGATCCCAACCACTGCCGGTGCGATCACTCTCTGTCTGACAACTTTATAAAGGAATTTGTGGTTCAGTCTGACACTGGTTTCTGAGGCCTCGGGATGGGCCCGCAGCCACCTGGCTGCGTACTGGTAATGCCATGGCTGTTGCTCCACCCGGGGCCCTAAATTGTTCCAGACCAACACGCGCCTGGCCTGATAGGAAAAATAGAGCCGCAGGAAGTGTCCTGATGGGTGTACGACTGGAGTTGACATCTCCCTCCACAAAAAAGAAACAAATATGCAGTCTAGCTTCAACGGGAGGTGTGGGACATCTCTTCCCCCTGCTTCAATCCCTGCCAGCATGCGGGCCCTCGCCACATACTCATATCTCCCTCCCCACAAGAAAGTGAACACGAGGCGCATAATAGGTCTCCTCATACTGACTGGCATTGGGTATATGTATGCCAAGTACACAAGAGATGGCATAATATCTACCTTCAGAACCAGTACTTTCCCTATCAAAGTCAGGCCCCTGCTCTTCCAGAGAGCAAACTTCTTCTGGACTGCCATAAAGCGCCTAGTCCAGTTGGCCGTGGCACTATGGGCTGTCTCAAAGCTGACCCCTAGTACCTTCAGCGGTCCCGTGCAGAGCGTCAGCCCCCCTGGTACCGCCGTCCTTTCTTTCCAGCGCCCAAAGAACTTCACAGAAGACTTGGCACAATTAAGTTTAGCACTAGCCACCTTACCAAAGCTCTGGAAAATTTCCAAGGCTCGAAGAAGGCATGTGTCGGTGTCCAGCAGCAGTGTGGTGTCATCTGCGTACTGAGACAGTTTAACTCGTAAGCCCCCACTGCCAGGTAGCAGGAAACCTCTCACACCCGGATCAGCCCGAATGGCTGCCGCCAGGGGCTCCATGTAAAGGATGTAAAGCAGTGGTGAAAGCGGACACCCCTGTCTTACCCCTGAGTGCAAACTAAAAATGTCTCCTAGGTGGCCGTTAACTGAAACCATGCTCCCTACACCTGTGTACAATATGCGTAACCATCCCATAAAAGCCTGACTGAAGCCTAACCTCTGCAAAACTCTAAACATAAAACCCCAATGAACCCTGTCAAAAGCTTTTGCCTGGTCGAGACCAACCACCATCAGTGGCAGGTGCCGGTCTTCCGCCCACGCGACAGCGTCCCGAATGAGCTGTAGATTCCATCTCACTGAGCGCCCCGCTACCCCACATGTTTGGTCCACATGGACCACATGAGGAAGTGCTATGCCTAGACGATCCGCTAGGACCTTTGCCAGGAGTTTGTAGTCAACACACAGCATGGTCAGTGGTCGCCAGTTCCCTAGGTCGGCACGATCCCCCTTCTTATAAAGAAGTGAGATAACTCCGGTGGCCGCAGAACCTCCCATTGTACCTGTGCGGAGTATTGCGGACAACACCTCCAACACTACCGGCCCAAGTACATCCCAGAACTTGAGATAAAACTCTGCTGGGAGCCCATCGATGCCAGGCACCTTCCGCCTCTTCATTCTCTGGAGGGCCCACTCAATCTCTATTAGGGTGAGCGGGGCCTCCAAAGCCTGTACTATATCCTTCGGCACCCGCTGGGTCAGAAAATCCAGGAATACCTCTCCTCCTCCTACCTCTATGTCTTTCTCCCTAAACCTTGTGCGATAGTAGTCCGTGGCAGCCTGCACCATCTCTACCCCTTCTGACACCACCCTGCCCTGCTTGTCCATTAACCCGGTCACTACCTGTTTTGCCCTATCAGCCCGTACTGAGCTGAAGAAAGCAGCGGAACACGTCTCGAACTCCTCACGGAATGTTTCACGTGATCGCAACAGGTATGCCCTGGCCTTACCCTCATATACGTCCCTAAGCTGTGCTTTAAGGGAGTCACAAGCCTGCTGATTTATAATGCCGCCCCAGTTTCCCCCGGCGTACTCACGTTCGAGAAGGTGCTGAAGGCGAAACACCTCCCTCCTCGCCATACTCGCCTTCCTTTTACAATACTTTAAACAAAAAAATTGTATCCGCTTTTTAGCAACCTCCCACCACTCAATTACTCCGGAACACAATGACCTTAGTCCTTCCAGGCCTTTGAAAAATGAACGGAAATGTTGGTTGAAAACCTCCTCCTCCAGGATGCTGACGTTAAGGTGCCAGTACCCAGTTCCAAACACTGGCACATCTGAGTGCACTTCCAATAGCAGCCCGTCATGATCTGAGAAGAACACAGGGAGCAGTCTGCCTGCCAATAGCCTGAAAGACTTGGAAAGAAAAACATAATCCAAACATTTAACGATGCCCCTAGAGTTGCGCCATGTGGGACCTGTTACCTGTGGCCTGACCTCCCTCGCCCCATCTACCAGGCCATGTTTAGCCATGAGGTTGGAAATAAACCCATCGCTGGTATCTCCCCCCTTGCCCAACTCAACATTAAAATCACCCCCTATCACTACCTGCCTACTGGTGGCCAGGTGCGGCTCCAATTGACCAGCCATCTCTTGCCTTTCTGTTGGAGTTTGTGCTCCATAGACCACAATAACCCTAAGCTTGACTGTCCCCCATGTGATGTCTGCGCCCATTATCCTCCCCTGGACAATAACAAAGGAAGACTCCACCTTGATCTCTTGAAACCCAAATAAAATCCCAACCCCAGTAGAGTGGACCCCCCCTACGCTCCAAACTGAGTCCCCTTTTGTCCACTCCCTCGAAAAAATCCCCACGTCCCCCCCATCCCGTAAATGTACCTCCTGCAAAAAACAAAAGGCAACCTGGTGCGACTCCACAAAATTAAAAACAACCCTTCTTTTAACTGGGTCCCTCATTCCCCTTGCGTTTATAGTGAGAACCTTAAAAAAACCCATTGTGCATCTTAAATAAAGATTCCTATTGCTGGTTCCCACTACCCTAAAGGTATACATTCTCTTTATCCATCTCGTCAGCCCAGGAAAACGGCCCTGCGTTTGGCGACGTTGTTGGTCTGTTAAGCCCCTCATAAGCGTCCTCCCCTAAGGGGGACGACAGCATGAGGAGGCCTGGGGGAAGATCGAAGCTCAGGCCTAAACCTTCTGTTAGTATGGCAACTGCTTCTCCCAATGACTGCTCACCCATCTCCCCTCCCACCTCTTGACCCGTATCCCCATCCTTCTGCTCCTGGGCCCCTCCTTCCTCCACTTTATCAGCGGCTCTCTTATGCTGACCTGTTCCCCCTCCCCTCCCCCCCTCAATCCCACCCTTGTTGGTCTGTCCCCCCTTTGACTTTTTGCTCCGTACCCCCTCCCCACTCTCTCCAAGCTCTGTTGAGAGTCCTGTTCCAAATGCCTGCGACCCTTTCCGTGCCCCTTGCTTTGATTTGGAGGGATCGGAAGTGAGGACAGGAAAATCGTCCATAATGTCTGTGGATGCCTTGGCCATTCCGTCTGTTCTGGCGGTGCCCTCATCCCGGGACGCTGCCTCCCCTTTACTCCCCAACGCGTCGGCTCCGGAGCCCTCCTGTACCGTCCTCTCCCCGTCATTCTGTGTGGCTCCCCTACTCGGCTCGCCAGCCTCAGTCGGTTTGGCAGCCTCCGCAAAAGTTTTCTTGCGGCCAGGACAACCTCGGTACAGGTGGTCAGTTCCACCACATCCATGGCACATCCTTGGCTCTGTGCAGTCCTTGGCCGAATGCCCTTCTTGCCCACAGAAACGGCATCTTGTTTCCCCACAGCCTGCCTCTGAATGTCCTGACTGTCTGCACTTCCTGCAGAAAGCAGGTTGCCGTGGGTAAAATAGATACCCACGATCTCCACCAAGGCTGAAGAAGGCAGGTGGATGTTTCAGGCCTCCTGGACCTTCTGCGTCATGATACAGCAGTACCTGGAACTGGCGCCGCCCAGTCCAAAACCCCAGGGTGTCCTTTATATGCCTTGCAGCCGTCACCACCTCTCCATACTGCCCCAGGAATGCAGCTAGTGCTGAGTCATTAACAAAGGGGTTGTACATATGCACAGTTATTGTTCTGAAATTAGGTCTGTCCAGGTTCAGTACTCTGTAGCCGGCTAGCGGCCTTACCCCTGCCTCTGCTCGGCATATTTCAGCCACACTCCGGTAGATCTCCTCGGTCCTCAGTGTAACGTCGAACGCCTTCTCCTGCTGGTTCCACTGGATGCAGTGCACCTCCTCCACCTTCAGTTGTAGCTGCCCAATTATGACTTGCCTGCCAAAAAACTCTCTGGACTGCAGATTGTAGTCTTCCGTGGTTGCCTGGAATCGTAGCGTGTGTCTCAGCCCGACCCTTGGGATCGACTGCTCTTTTTGGCCCCTTGCGGCCATTGCTGTCTCGTTGTTAGCTCTCTCTGTGCTGTATTTTTCCGCAACACCACTTGATCTTAGCCAAAAGGCCGAGAAGCGATGAGCCCCAACTGTTTGCTTCCTGAGTCACCCTCCTGACACGTTTCACCCTTGTCATGGTGCAGTTCTTTCCAAGGGACATAGCAGTGGCTGCTGCTTTGGCACACATCCAAGCACTCCATGGTCAAGCACCGTGGTCTCGTTAAGGACAGCTTTCTTTCTTTTCACAACTGTACAAGGCTCAGCCAAATGGCAAAGCCTGCTAAAAATAGGTTGAACTCATTGGTATTCCTCTCCACGGAAGTCTTTAGTAAAAGGCGAAAGACTTGTGTGTTATGAAGAGAAACCAAAGTAAGTACAGCAACATTGTCAAGAACAGCCAAAGTCCCTAGTTGCCCAAGTCAAAACGCTCATGGTAAGCCTGAGTTCACGTGCCCTGTTCCAAATCTGAAGCCACACCCATTCCCACATCTTAAAGAGGGCAATATTCTCCATAGTACTATTTCCTCCCCTCCAATCAAAAGTACAAATCACTTGATATTCTTTTCAACAAAACAATCAGGGGAGAGCGCGAACGCAGTCCCCCACTACCAGAAATTATGCAGTCGAGATTCCCACATTTGGGGAATTCGCAGTGGTCAGAACAACCGGAGTGCAATGGCTGGGCCTCGCCCTGGGTGAACCACCTTCTTGATCATGGTATCTCCCCTGCCAGGTAAGTATGAGTTGGAAGAGACAGAGACAGGGGCGGCATTCCCAGACGCAGTACTCCGGATGACGGTTCCCAGATGGCATAATCCCAGAGTGCAGGGATTTAGCATTAAGCTCAGGCTGGGAGCACAGCGATGTTCCACGAGGGGCGTCAGTAAGGAATAAACAAGGCCTTTGTTTGACACAATCCCCAGCCTTGAAGACAGACAGCGAATGAGATCCTCGTCGTTCATTAAAGTGTGAAGCTAATCAACAGATCCATTTGGATTGGTGTTTGGTTGTCCACAAGGCATTTGAGGAGTGCACCGTTCCCGGCAATGCTGCAATACCGGGTCAATGCGTGGAGTGAACGGGGCAAGCCCCTTTTTCATCTCCCGATGCTAAAAATCTGCTTAATACGTTATCCTCATATAGAGGACATATCAGATATTAAACTGATAAGAACAGATACTACACTTGATCTTAGCCAAAAGGCCGAGAAGCGATGAGCCCCAACTGTTTGCTTCCTGAGTCACCCTCCTGACACGTTTCACCCTGTTCCATATCTGAAGCCACACCCATTCCCACATCTTAAAGAGGGCAATATTCTCCATAGTACTATTTCCTCCCCTCCAATCAAAAGTACAAACCACTTGATATTCTTTTCAACAAAACAATCAGGGGAGAGCGCGAACGCAGTCCCCCACTACCAGAAATTATGCAGTCGAGATTCCCACATTTGGGGAATTCGCAGTGGTCAGAACAACCGGAGTGCAATGGCTGGGCCTCGCCCTGGGTGAACCACCTTCTTGATCATGGTATCTCCCCTGCCAGGTAAGTATGAGTTGGAAGAGACAGAGACAGGGGCGGCATTCCCAGACGCAGTACTCCGGATGACGGTTCCCAGATGGCATAATCCCAGAGTGCAGGGATTTAGCATTAAACTTAGGCTGGGAGCACAGCGATGTTCCACGAGGGGCGTCAGTAAGGAATAAACAAGGCCTTTGTTTGACACAATCCCCAGCCTTGAAGACAGACAGCGAATGAGATCCTCGTCGTTCATTAAAGTGTGAAGCTAATCAACAGACTGATCCATTTGGATTGGTGTTTGGTTGTCCACAAGGCATTTGAGGAGTGCACCGTTCCCGGCAATGCTGCAATACCGGGTCAATGCGTGGAGTGAACGGAGCAAGCCCCTTTTTCATCTCCCGATGCTAAAAATCTGCTTAATACGTTATCCTCATATAGAGGACATATCAGATATTAAACTGATAAGAACAGATTTTTTTTTTTTTTTTTTTTTTTTTTTTTTTTTTTTTTATTATCAAAATTCTGTACTCAAATCATACAATTTCAAACATACAAACTTCACATGTTTTGCATCATGCAACTTAATTATATTTCACAGTTACATGTCAGTAACCAGCATTTGTCAATACACAAAAAAACACAAAATACACTTATGCAATGTCTTCAGGATTCACCATCCCCACCCAAAACCTCCTTTCCACCTTTCCAAGGCAGCATGCTTCCCCCACTTCCTGATGTCCCGTTCAATCCTCCCCTTTATATCTAATTCCACTCTCTTTAACACCCCCTCCAAGCGACTTTCCCTGTTTTTTCCCACCAGGTCTTGCCTAGCCACCCACAAACTCCTCTTAACCAGGCTTATAATTAGCCACGTAAGGAAATGTTTACTCCCCAAACCTCCCCCTTCTACCACCCTAGTCCATGTCAATTTAAACCCAGGGTCTAACCTCCCCAGCCATGTCGCTGCTCTACTCCACACAATACTAGCAAAGGGACAGTCCCACATGACATGCCTGACAGTTTCTTCCCCCATACAGCCTTCCCTCGGGCACACAGGGGATCTTGCTAAACTATGCCGGTACATTACATCTCGCACTGGCAGACATTTGTGAAGGCATAGCCAATTGAGATCTTTGAGACCATTGTCCAGCCCCCGTGGCTGTATCCCCTTCCAAATACTCTTCGGGATCCCAACCACTGCCGGTGCGATCACTCTCTGTCTGACAACTTTATAAAGGAATTTGTGGTTCAGTCTGACACTGGTTTCTGAGGCCTCGGGATGGGCCCGCAGCCACCTGGCTGCGTACTGGTAATGCCATGGCTGTTGCTCCACCCGGGGCCCTAAATTGTTCCAGACCAACACGCGCCTGGCCTGATAGGAAAAATAGAGCCGCAGGAAGTGTCCTGATGGGTGTACGACTGGAGTTGACATCTCCCTCCACAAAAAAGAAACAAATATGCAGTCTAGCTTCAACGGGAGGTGTGGGACATCTCTTCCCCCTGCTTCAATCCCTGCCAGCATGCGGGCCCTCGCCACATACTCATATCTCCCTCCCCACAAGAAAGTGAACACGAGGCGCATAATAGGTCTCCTCATACTGACTGGCATTGGGTATATGTATGCCAAGTACACAAGAGATGGCATAATATCTACCTTCAGAACCAGTACTTTCCCTATCAAAGTCAGGCCCCTGCTCTTCCAGAGAGCAAACTTCTTCTGGACTGCCATAAAGCGCCTAGTCCAGTTGGCCGTGGCACTATGGGCTGTCTCAAAGCTGACCCCTAGTACCTTCAGCGGTCCCGTGCAGAGCGTCAGCCCCCCTGGTACCGCCGTCCTTTCTTTCCAGCGCCCAAAGAACTTCACAGAAGACTTGGCACAATTAAGTTTAGCACTAGCCACCTTACCAAAGCTCTGGAAAATTTCCAAGGCTCGAAGAAGGCATGTGTCGGTGTCCAGCAGCAGTGTGGTGTCATCTGCGTACTGAGACAGTTTAACTCGTAAGCCCCCACTGCCAGGTAGCAGGAAACCTCTCACACCCGGATCAGCCCGAATGGCTGCCGCCAGGGGCTCCATGTAAAGGATGTAAAGCAGTGGTGAAAGCGGACACCCCTGTCTTACCCCTGAGTGCAAACTAAAAATGTCTCCTAGGTGGCCGTTAACTGAAACCATGCTCCCTACACCTGTGTACAATATGCGTAACCATCCCATAAAAGCCTGACTGAAGCCTAACCTCTGCAAAACTCTAAACATAAAACCCCAATGAACCCTGTCAAAAGCTTTTGCCTGGTCGAGACCAACCACCATCAGTGGCAGGTGCCGGTCTTCCGCCCACGCGACAGCGTCCCGAATGAGCTGTAGATTCCATCTCACTGAGCGCCCCGCTACCCCACATGTTTGGTCCACATGGACCACATGAGGAAGTGCTATGCCTAGACGATCCGCTAGGACCTTTGCCAGGAGTTTGTAGTCAACACACAGCATGGTCAGTGGTCGCCAGTTCCCTAGGTCGGCACGATCCCCCTTCTTATAAAGAAGTGAGATAACTCCGGTGGCCGCAGAACCTCCCATTGTACCTGTGCGGAGTATTGCGGACAACACCTCCAACACTACCGGCCCAAGTACATCCCAGAACTTGAGATAAAACTCTGCTGGGAGCCCATCGATGCCAGGCACCTTCCGCCTCTTCATTCTCTGGAGGGCCCACTCAATCTCTATTAGGGTGAGCGGGGCCTCCAAAGCCTGTACTATATCCTTCGGCACCCGCTGGGTCAGAAAATCCAGGAATACCTCTCCTCCTCCTACCTCTATGTCTTTCTCCCTAAACCTTGTGCGATAGTAGTCCGTGGCAGCCTGCACCATCTCTACCCCTTCTGACACCACCCTGCCCTGCTTGTCCATTAACCCGGTCACTACCTGTTTTGCCCTATCAGCCCGTACTGAGCTGAAGAAAGCAGCGGAACACGTCTCGAACTCCTCACGGAATGTTTCACGTGATCGCAACAGGTATGCCCTGGCCTTACCCTCATATACGTCCCTAAGCTGTGCTTTAAGGGAGTCACAAGCCTGCTGATTTATAATGCCGCCCCAGTTTCCCCCGGCGTACTCACGTTCGAGAAGGTGCTGAAGGCGAAACACCTCCCTCCTCGCCATACTCGCCTTCCTTTTACAATACTTTAAACAAAAAAATTGTATCCGCTTTTTAGCAACCTCCCACCACTCAATTACTCCGGAACACAATGACCTTAGTCCTTCCAGGCCTTTGAAAAATGAACGGAAATGTTGGTTGAAAACCTCCTCCTCCAGGATGCTGACGTTAAGGTGCCAGTACCCAGTTCCAAACACTGGCACATCTGAGTGCACTTCCAATAGCAGCCCGTCATGATCTGAGAAGAACACAGGGAGCAGTCTGCCTGCCAATAGCCTGAAAGACTTGGAAAGAAAAACATAATCCAAACATTTAACGATGCCCCTAGAGTTGCGCCATGTGGGACCTGTTACCTGTGGCCTGACCTCCCTCGCCCCATCTACCAGGCCATGTTTAGCCATGAGGTTGGAAATAAACCCATCGCTGGTATCTCCCCCCTTGCCCAACTCAACATTAAAATCACCCCCTATCACTACCTGCCTACTGGTGGCCAGGTGCGGCTCCAATTGACCAGCCATCTCTTGCCTTTCTGTTGGAGTTTGTGCTCCATAGACCACAATAACCCTAAGCTTGACTGTCCCCCATGTGATGTCTGCGCCCATTATCCTCCCCTGGACAATAACAAAGGAAGACTCCACCTTGATCTCTTGAAACCCAAATAAAATCCCAACCCCAGTAGAGTGGACCCCCCCTACGCTCCAAACTGAGTCCCCTTTTGTCCACTCCCTCGAAAAAATCCCCACGTCCCCCCCATCCCGTAAATGTACCTCCTGCAAAAAACAAAAGGCAACCTGGTGCGACTCCACAAAATTAAAAACAACCCTTCTTTTAACTGGGTCCCTCATTCCCCTTGCGTTTATAGTGAGAACCTTAAAAAAACCCATTGTGCATCTTAAATAAAGATTCCTATTGCTGGTTCCCACTACCCTAAAGGTATACATTCTCTTTATCCATCTCGTCAGCCCAGGAAAACGGCCCTGCGTTTGGCGACGTTGTTGGTCTGTTAAGCCCCTCATAAGCGTCCTCCCCTAAGGGGGACGACAGCATGAGGAGGCCTGGGGGAAGATCGAAGCTCAGGCCTAAACCTTCTGTTAGTATGGCAACTGCTTCTCCCAATGACTGCTCACCCATCTCCCCTCCCACCTCTTGACCCGTATCCCCATCCTTCTGCTCCTGGGCCCCTCCTTCCTCCACTTTATCAGCGGCTCTCTTATGCTGACCTGTTCCCCCTCCCCTCCCCCCCTCAATCCCACCCTTGTTGGTCTGTCCCCCCTTTGACTTTTTGCTCCGTACCCCCTCCCCACTCTCTCCAAGCTCTGTTGAGAGTCCTGTTCCAAATGCCTGCGACCCTTTCCGTGCCCCTTGCTTTGATTTGGAGGGATCGGAAGTGAGGACAGGAAAATCGTCCATAATGTCTGTGGATGCCTTGGCCATTCCGTCTGTTCTGGCGGTGCCCTCATCCCGGGACGCTGCCTCCCCTTTACTCCCCAACGCGTCGGCTCCGGAGCCCTCCTGTACCGTCCTCTCCCCGTCATTCTGTGTGGCTCCCCTACTCGGCTCGCCAGCCTCAGTCGGTTTGGCAGCCTCCGCAAAAGTTTTCTTGCGGCCAGGACAACCTCGGTACAGGTGGTCAGTTCCACCACATCCATGGCACATCCTTGGCTCTGTGCAGTCCTTGGCCGAATGCCCTTCTTGCCCACAGAAACGGCATCTTGTTTCCCCACAGCCTGCCTCTGAATGTCCTGACTGTCTGCACTTCCTGCAGAAAGCAGGTTGCCGTGGGTAAAATAGATACCCACGATCTCCACCAAGGCTGAAGAAGGCAGGTGGATGTTTCAGGCCTCCTGGACCTTCTGCGTCATGATACAGCAGTACCTGGAACTGGCGCCGCCCAGTCCAAAACCCCAGGGTGTCCTTTATATGCCTTGCAGCCGTCACCACCTCTCCATACTGCCCCAGGAATGCAGCTAGTGCTGAGTCATTAACAAAGGGGTTGTACATATGCACAGTTATTGTTCTGAAATTAGGTCTGTCCAGGTTCAGTACTCTGTAGCCGGCTAGCGGCCTTACCCCTGCCTCTGCTCGGCATATTTCAGCCACACTCCGGTAGATCTCCTCGGTCCTCAGTGTAACGTCGAACGCCTTCTCCTGCTGGTTCCACTGGATGCAGTGCACCTCCTCCACCTTCAGTTGTAGCTGCCCAATTATGACTTGCCTGCCAAAAAACTCTCTGGACTGCAGATTGTAGTCTTCCGTGGTTGCCTGGAATCGTAGCGTGTGTCTCAGCCCGACCCTTGGGATCGACTGCTCTTTTTGGCCCCTTGCGGCCATTGCTGTCTCGTTGTTAGCTCTCTCTGTGCTGTATTTTTCCGCAACACCACTTGATCTTAGCCAAAAGGCCGAGAAGCGATGAGCCCCAACTGTTTGCTTCCTGAGTCACCCTCCTGACACGTTTCACCCTTGTCATGGTGCAGTTCTTTCCAAGGGACATAGCAGTGGCTGCTGCTTTGGCACACATCCAAGCACTCCATGGTCAAGCACCGTGGTCTCGTTAAGGACAGCTTTCTTTCTTTTCACAACTGTACAAGGCTCAGCCAAATGGCAAAGCCTGCTAAAAATAGGTTGAACTCATTGGTATTCCTCTCCACGGAAGTCTTTAGTAAAAGGCGAAAGACTTG
>NW_027466543.1:167500-170000 GCF_050575085.1 Anarhichas minor | reverse complement strand
TGGTGAGCTGTTTGTGGGTGTGTTTGGTTGGTGGGAGTGGTTGAGGTTAGGATAGAGGTGTGTTTGGGCTTGGCTTTAGTGTCTGGACCTGTCTTGGTGGGTTGGGAGTGGTTGAGGTTAGGATTAGGTCATGTTCGGTTTGGGGTTAGGACTAGGTAATAGCAAGGATACCAGACTTTTGGCGTGATGATCGTATATAGCTGTTGGCTACTTGGTGCTAGCCTCCTGAAACTTGGTGTGTGCATTCCTAGCACACCAGAGCACCTTTGTATTAAGTCTGGCATCTGTAGCTGCTTCCTGTGGTATGGCTGCCATAGAGCCCCATTGGATTATTTTGGTGATGATCGTATATAGCTCTTGGCTACTTGGTGCTAGCCTCCTGAAACTTGCAGTGTGTGTTGGTATTAAGCCAGAGCACGTGTGTGTCAAGTTTCTGTGGCTCTAGCTTGTTCCTTTAGTATAGCTGTCATAGACTCCCATTGCTTTAGGGTTAGGGTTAGGGTTAGGGTTAGGTTTAGGGTTAGGGTTAGGGTTAGGTAATAGCAAGGATACCAGACTTTTGGCGTGATGATCGTATATAGCTGTTGGCTACTTGGTGCTAGCCTCCTGAAACTTGGTGTGTGCATTCCTAGCACACCAGAGCACCTTTGTATTAAGTCTGGCATCTGTAGCTGCTTCCTGTGGTATGGCTGCCATAGAGCCCCATTGGATTATTTTGGTGATGATCGTATATAGCTCTTGGCTACTTGGTGCTAGCCTCCTGAAACTTGCTGTGTGTGTTGGTATTAAGCCAGAGCACGTGTGTGTCAAGTTTCTGTGGCTCTAGCTTGTTCCTTTAGTATAGCTGTCATAGACTCCCATTGCTTTAGGGTTAGGGTTAGGGTTAGGTTTAGGGTTAGGGTTAGGGTTAGGTAATAGCAAGGATACCAGACTTTTGGCGTGATGATCGTATATAGCTGTTGGCTACTTGGTGCTAGGGTTAGGGTTAGGGTTAGGGTTAGGGTTAGGGGTTAGGGTTAGGGTTAGGTAATAGCAAGGATACCAGACTTTTGGCGTGATGATCGTATATAGCTGTTGGCTACTTGGTGCTAGCCTCCTGAAACTTGGTGTGTGCATTCCTAGCACACCAGAGCACCTTTGTATTAAGTCTGGCATCTGTAGCTGCTTCCTGTGGTATGGCTGCCATAGACTCCCATTGCTTTGTGCTGGGGGCCTTCGAGGTCCTGGAGCCTGGCTCTTCTGGGATAAGTTTTGATAGGAAGGTCCTGGAACCTTGCAAGTGGGCTCTACCCCCACTAAGTGGTCGATTGCGGTTCGATTGGTACCAAGTTTGAGGTCCTAGGACCTTGGGAAGGGGTAATAAATCCCCGTCACCATATATGGTGAAGAGGCTTAGATGGTGTTTAGCTCTTGGCTACTTGGTGCTAGCCTCCTGAAACTTGGTGTGTGTATTGCTAGCATGCCCTAGCACCGTTGTAGTAAGTATGGCGTCTCTAGCTGCTTCCTAGGACCTAACCCTAAGATATTCACACATCCTGAGCTTTACGACACATGTATGACTGGTTGTGGTTAGTTAAACCTACTTGGGTAGGTCCTAGAGCCTTGCAAGTGGGCTCTACCCCCACTAAGTGGGTGATTGTGGTTGGATAGAAAGCAGTTTGGTGCTGGTAGGACCTTGGGAAGCGTGAATGCGCGGCCTGATCCATGTTTTCCATGTGTGTGTATGTGGTGAGCTGTTTGTGGGTGTGTTTGGTTGGTGGGAGTGGTTGAGGTTAGGATAGAGGTGTGTTTGGGCTTGGCTTTAGTGTCTGGACCTGTCTTGGTGGGTTGGGAGTGGTTGAGGTTAGGATTAGGTCATGTTCGGTTTGGGGTTAGGACTAGGTAATAGCAAGGATACCAGACTTTTGGCGTGATGATCGTATATAGCTGTTGGCTACTTGGTGCTAGCCTCCTGAAACTTGGTGTGTGCATTCCTAGCACACCAGAGCACCTTTGTATTAAGTCTGGCATCTGTAGCTGCTTCCTGTGGTATGGCTGCCATAGAGCCCCATTGGATTATTTTGGTGATGATCGTATATAGCTCTTGGCTACTTGGTGCTAGCCTCCTGAAACTTGCAGTGTGTGTTGGTATTAAGCCAGAGCACGTGTGTGTCAAGTTTCTGTGGCTCTAGCTTGTTCCTTTAGTATAGCTGTCATAGACTCCCATTGCTTTAGGGTTAGGGTTAGGGTTAGGGTTAGGTTTAGGGTTAGGGTTAGGGTTAGGTAATAGCAAGGATACCAGACTTTTGGCGTGATGATCGTATATAGCTGTTGGCTACTTGGTGCTAGCCTCCTGAAACTTGGTGTGTGCATTCCTAGCACACCAGAGCACCTTTGTATTAAGTCTGGCATCTGTAGCTGCTTCCTGTGGTATGGCTGCCATAGAGCCCCATTGGATTATTTTGGTGATGATCGTATATAGCTCTTGGCTACTTGGTGCTAGCCTCCTGAAACTTGCTGT
>NW_027466543.1:157500-160000 GCF_050575085.1 Anarhichas minor | reverse complement strand
TGAGCTGTTTGTGGGTGTGTTTGGTTGGTGGGAGTGGTTGAGGTTAGGATAGAGGTGTGTTTGGGCTTGGCTTTAGTGTCTGGACCTGTCTTGGTGGGTTGGGAGTGGTTGAGGTTAGGATTAGGTCATGTTCGGTTTGGGGTTAGGACTAGGTAATAGCAAGGATACCAGACTTTTGGCGTGATGATCGTATATAGCTGTTGGCTACTTGGTGCTAGCCTCCTGAAACTTGGTGTGTGCATTCCTAGCACACCAGAGCACCTTTGTATTAAGTCTGGCATCTGTAGCTGCTTCCTGTGGTATGGCTGCCATAGAGCCCCATTGGATTATTTTGGTGATGATCGTATATAGCTCTTGGCTACTTGGTGCTAGCCTCCTGAAACTTGCAGTGTGTGTTGGTATTAAGCCAGAGCACGTGTGTGTCAAGTTTCTGTGGCTCTAGCTTGTTCCTTTAGTATAGCTGTCATAGACTCCCATTGCTTTAGGGTTAGGGTTAGGGTTAGGGTTAGGTTTAGGGTTAGGGTTAGGGTTAGGTAATAGCAAGGATACCAGACTTTTGGCGTGATGATCGTATATAGCTGTTGGCTACTTGGTGCTAGCCTCCTGAAACTTGGTGTGTGCATTCCTAGCACACCAGAGCACCTTTGTATTAAGTCTGGCATCTGTAGCTGCTTCCTGTGGTATGGCTGCCATAGAGCCCCATTGGATTATTTTGGTGATGATCGTATATAGCTCTTGGCTACTTGGTGCTAGCCTCCTGAAACTTGCTGTGTGTGTTGGTATTAAGCCAGAGCACGTGTGTGTCAAGTTTCTGTGGCTCTAGCTTGTTCCTTTAGTATAGCTGTCATAGACTCCCATTGCTTTAGGGTTAGGGTTAGGGTTAGGTTTAGGGTTAGGGTTAGGGTTAGGTAATAGCAAGGATACCAGACTTTTGGCGTGATGATCGTATATAGCTGTTGGCTACTTGGTGCTAGCCTCCTGAAACTTGGTGTGTGCATTCCTAGCACACCAGAGCACCTTTGTATTAAGTCTGGCATCTGTAGCTGCTTCCTGTGGTATGGCTGCCATAGAGCCCCATTGGATTATTTTGGTGATGATCGTATATAGCTCTTGGCTACTTGGTGCTAGCCTCCTGAAACTTGCTGTGTGTGTTGGTATTAAGCCAGAGCACGTGTGTGTCAAGTTTCTGTGGCTCTAGCTTGTTCCTTTAGTATAGCTGTCATAGACTCCCATTGCTTTAGGGTTAGGGTTAGGGTTAGGGTTAGGTTTAGGGTTAGGGTTAGGGTTAGGTAATAGCAAGGATACCAGACTTTTGGCGTGATGATCGTATATAGCTGTTGGCTACTTGGTGCTAGCCTCCTGAAACTTGGTGTGTGCATTCCTAGCACACCAGAGCACCTTTGTATTAAGTCTGGCATCTGTAGCTGCTTCCTGTGGTATGGCTGCCATAGAGCCCCATTGGATTATTTTGGTGATGATCGTATATAGCTCTTGGCTACTTGGTGCTAGCCTCCTGAAACTTGCTGTGTGTGTTGGTATTAAGCCAGAGCACGTGAGTGTCAAGTTTCTGTGGCTCTAGCTTGTTCCTTTAGTATAGCTGTCATAGACTCCCATTGCTTTAGGGTTAGGGTTAGGGTTAGGTTTAGGGTTAGGGTTAGGGTTAGGTAATAGCAAGGATACCAGACTTTTGGCGTGATGATCGTATATAGCTGTTGGCTACTTGGTGCTAGGGTTAGGGTTAGGGTTAGGGTTAGGGTTAGGGGTTAGGGTTAGGGTTAGGTAATAGCAAGGATACCAGACTTTTGGCGTGATGATCGTATATAGCTGTTGGCTACTTGGTGCTAGCCTCCTGAAACTTGGTGTGTGCATTCCTAGCACACCAGAGCACCTTTGTATTAAGTCTGGCATCTGTAGCTGCTTCCTGTGGTATGGCTGCCATAGACTCCCATTGCTTTGTGCTGGGGGCCTTCGAGGTCCTGGAGCCTGGCTCTTCTGGGATAAGTTTTGATAGGAAGGTCCTGGAACCTTGCAAGTGGGCTCTACCCCCACTAAGTGGTCGATTGCGGTTCGATTGGTACCAAGTTTGAGGTCCTAGGACCTTGGGAAGGGGTAATAAATCCCCGTCACCATATATGGTGAAGAGGCTTAGATGGTGTTTAGCTCTTGGCTACTTGGTGCTAGCCTCCTGAAACTTGGTGTGTGTATTGCTAGCATGCCCTAGCACCGTTGTAGTAAGTATGGCGTCTCTAGCTGCTTCCTAGGACCTAACCCTAAGCTATTCACACATCCTGAGCTTTACGACACATGTATGACTGGTTGTGGTTAGTTAAACCTACTTGGGTAGGTCCTAGAGCCTTGCAAGTGGGCTCTACCCCCACTAAGTGGGTGATTGTGGTTGGATAGAAAGCAGTTTGGTGCTGGTAGGACCTTGGGAAGCGTGAATGCGCGGCCTGATCCATGTTTTCCATGTGTGTGTATGTGGTGAGCTGTTTGTGGGTGT
>NW_027466543.1:102500-105000 GCF_050575085.1 Anarhichas minor | reverse complement strand
GGATTATTTTGGTGATGATCGTATATAGGGTTAGGGTTAGGGTTAGGGTTAGGTAAGAGGGTAATAGCCACGATGCCCGAATGGGCATCGTCTATAACTTTCTGAAAGTTTGTGCTAGAGTCCGGAAATGTTCTGTGTGTATTCCTGGCATGCCCTAGCACCTGTGTATGAAGTTGCGTGGCTTCAGCTGTTTCCTTTGGTATGGCTGCCATAGACTCCCATTGCTTTGTGCTGGGGGCCTTCGAGGTCCTGGAGCCTGGCTCTTCTGGGATAAGTTTTGATAGGAAGGTCCTGGAACCTTGCAAGTGGGCTCTACCCCCACTAAGTGGTCGATTGCGGTTCAATTGGTACCAAGTTTGAGGTCCTAGGACCTTGGGAAGGGGTAATAAATCCCCGTCACCATATATGGTGAAGAGGCTTAGATGGTGTTTAGCTCTTGGCTACTTGGTGCTAGCCTCCTGAAACTTGGTGTGTGTATTGCTAGCATGCCCTAGCACCGTTGTAGTAAGTATGGCGTCTCTAGCTGCTTCCTAGGACCTAACCCTAAGCTATTCACACATCCTGAGCTTTACGACACATGTATGACTGGTTGTGGTTAGTTAAACCTACTTGGGTAGGTCCTAGAGCCTTGCAAGTGGGCTCTACCCCCACTAAGTGGGTGATTGTGGTTGGATAGAAAGCAGTTTGGTGCTGGTAGGACCTTGGGAAGCGTGAATGCGCGGCCTGATCCATGTTTTCCATGTGTGTGTATGTGGTGAGCTGTTTGTGGGTGTGTTTGGTTGGTGGGAGTGGTTGAGGTTAGGATAGAGGTGTGTTTGGGCTTGGCTTTAGTGTCTGGACCTGTCTTGGTGGGTTGGGAGTGGTTGAGGTTAGGATTAGGTCATGTTCGGTTTGGGGTTAGGACTAGGTAATAGCAAGGATACCAGACTTTTGGCGTGATGATCGTATATAGCTGTTGGCTACTTGGTGCTAGCCTCCTGAAACTTGGTGTGTGCATTCCTAGCACACCAGAGCACCTTTGTATTAAGTCTGGCATCTGTAGCTGCTTCCTGTGGTATGGCTGCCATAGAGCCCCATTGGATTATTTTGGTGATGATCGTATATAGCTCTTGGCTACTTGGTGCTAGCCTCCTGAAACTTGCTGTGTGTGTTGGTATTAAGCCAGAGCACGTGTGTGTCAAGTTTCTGTGGCTCTAGCTTGTTCCTTTAGTATAGCTGTCATAGACTCCCATTGCTTTAGGGTTAGGGTTAGGGTTAGGGTTAGGTAATAGCAAGGATACCAGACTTTTGGCGTGATGATCGTATATAGCTGTTGGCTACTTGGTGCTAGCCTCCTGAAACTTGGTGTGTGCATTCCTAGCACACCAGGGTTAGGGTTAGGGTTAGGGTTAGGGTTAGGGTTAGGGTTAGGGTTAGGGGTTAGGGGTTAGGGTTAGGGGTTAGGGTTAGGGTTAGGGTTAGGGTTAGGGGTTAAGGGTTAGGGGTTAGGGGTTAGGGGTTAGGGGTTAGGGTTAGGGTTAGGGTTAGGGTTAGGGGTTAGGGGTTAGGGTTAGGGTTAGGGTTAGGGTTAGGTAATAGCAAGGATACCAGACTTTTGGCGTGATGATCGTATATAGCTGTTGGCTACTTGGTGCTAGCCTCCTGAAACTTGGTGTGTGCATTCCTAGCACACCAGAGCACCTTTGTATTAAGTCTGGCATCTGTAGCTGCTTCCTGTGGTATGGCTGCCATAGAGCCCCATTGGATTATTTTGGTGATGATCGTATATAGCTCTTGGCTACTTGGTGCTAGCCTCCTGAAACTTGCTGTGTGTGTTGGTATTAAGCCAGAGCACGTGTGTGTCAAGTTTCTGTGGCTCTAGCTTGTTCCTTTAGTATAGCTGTCATAGACTCCCATTGCTTTAGGGTTAGGGTTAGGGTTAGGGTTAGGTTTAGGGTTAGGGTTAGGGTTAGGTAATAGCAAGGATACCAGACTTTTGGCGTGATGATCGTATATAGCTGTTGGCTACTTGGTGCTAGCCTCCTGAAACTTGGTGTGTGCATTCCTAGCACACCAGAGCACCTTTGTATTAAGTCTGGCATCTGTAGCTGCTTCCTGTGGTATGGCTGCCATAGAGCCCCATTGGATTATTTTGGTGATGATCGTATATAGCTCTTGGCTACTTGGTGCTAGCCTCCTGAAACTTGCTGTGTGTGTTGGTATTAAGCCAGAGCACGTGTGTGTCAAGTTTCTGTGGCTCTAGCTTGTTCCTTTAGTATAGCTGTCATAGACTCCCATTGCTTTAGGGTTAGGGTTAGGGTTAGGTTTAGGGTTAGGGTTAGGGTTAGGTAATAGCAAGGATACCAGACTTTTGGCGTGATGATCGTATATAGCTGTTGGCTACTTGGTGCTAGCCTCCTGAAACTTGGTGTGTGCATTCCTAGCACACCAGAGCACCTTTGTATTAAGTCTGGCATCTGTAGCTGCTTCCTGTGGTATGGCTGCCATAGAGCCCCATTGG
>NW_027466543.1:65000-95000 GCF_050575085.1 Anarhichas minor | reverse complement strand
CACCTACCTCTCATTCAAGCCTTTAGGATGTCTTGTATCCAGTCTGGCAATCCAGATCCTTTCAGCCCTTTTCCTCTGGGAAATGTTCCACCTGGGGTTACACTCAATGACAGTCGTTAAAACAGATTTCCATCCATGTAATAGGAAGTGTTTCACAAAAGGTGTCTCCATCTTTTTCCTCTTCAGTATGTTGTATTTGTGTTGAGTGAATCGAGTAGAAATGGTGTTCCCCGTTTCACCCACATACTGTAAACCACACTTTTTACAAGAAATCAGATATATACAATTTTTGGACTTTAGACTGCCACGGGTCATTGTCTGAAAGACCTCTTTTGTGTACCGATTAGTGAACCAGTTTTGGTGTTTAAAATACTGGCCCTGTACTCTGGTTTTAGGGTCAAAGAGGGGTTTAATTTTCGCTTTTACCAGGAGATCCTGTAAATTCTTGTTTTTCCTGAATGCAGCAATAATGCTATAGTTTTGTAATGTTGATGTTCCTGTAATGTGTTTTTGAAAGTTCCTCTTACTTTGTCTAATTAGTTCAACAGTTGACGGGGAAAATGTCGTCACAAATGGAAGGTTACAAGTTACTACTGGTGGTCTAGTTTGCTGAAATGACCTTCTGCATTTTCTAAGGAAGGTCCTAGAGTACCCTCTGGTGGACAAAGCTCGAAACAGCACTCTGACTGCCGAATTAAAATCTTCCTCTTCAGTGCAAATTCTGTGAAACCTCAACAATTGTGACTTAATCAAGCCTGCATAGGTGTGCTTTGGGTGGAAGCTAGTTTTATAGAGCAGAGCGTGGGTGTCTGTCTCTTTAAAGAACACTTTGATCGCTAGTGTGTGGGTCTCCTTGAACCTGTCGTTCTTAAAAGTGGTGGTGTCCAAGAAATCGACAGAGGTCAAACTGCTGGTTGATTTTAGCTTGATTGATTCACTGTGATTATTCAGCGTGTTCAAAAATGTGTCAAAGTCCTCTCTCGTATGAGGCCACACCCCCCAGATGTCATCTAAAAACCTGTAGTAGTACAGAGGTTTTTTAGGACATGTTTTTAGGGCTGACTCCTCCCATTCAGCCATAAAGATGTTTGCATATGCGGGAGCAAATTTCTTCCCCATAGCTGTACCTTTAATTTGCAGGAAAAATTCTCCATTAAATGTGAAGTCATTTTTGGTCAAATTAATCTCTAATAACTGTAATAATTCTTTTTCTGGTCTTTTTTTGTTTGGGTGTTTCCGAAATGCATTTTTTATGGCTTGCATGCCTTCTTTGAAGTCAATATTTGTATATAGACTGTCTATGTCAATTGTAAAAAGAATGGAGTTGTCAGGAATGTGCAGTTTTTTTACTATGTTGATAAAGTGGTACGTGTCCTTAATGTAACTGGGGTGTGTGGTCGAGAGAGGATTGAGGAAGAAGTCCAGGTATTCTGCAGTGTAATATGTTTCACTGCTGCAGTCAGACACAATGGGTCTACCTGGAGGGATTTCATGTGGTTTGCTCCACTTAGTTGGATCCTTGTGGATTTTGGGCAGCATGTAAAATAATCTGGCTCTGGGTTCCGAGTTGCCCATTAAATAATATTTTTGTTTTGCCTTAATAAACCTTTTCTCATAGAGAGTTTGGATAATTTTGTTCATGATTGGAATCGTTTCTGGATAAATAGGTTTGGTCAATTTAGTGTAGTATTTGGGGTCGTTGAGTTGTCGATAACCCTCCCATACATACTGTTCTCTGTCCATAATGACCATAGCACTGCCTTTATCAGCTGGCTTGATGATGATGTGTTTGTTACTGTTCAGTTCTGTCAGTGCTCTAACCTCTTCAGTACTCAGGTTTGGTGGTACACGATGGACCCTAAACTCAGCATCCAAATATTGAAGATCCGCCTTGATGAGAGCCGTGATTTCACTGGGTGTTTGTCCCTGGGGGGGAGTCCAGACTGATTTCTGAATGAAAGGCAGCGGTTCAGAGTCTTTTGCATGTTCATAATAAGCTGCCAGTTTCAGCTTCCTATGGTATTGCTGAGTATCATAACGGCTTTGTTCCTTAATGTCTTTGTTTGTGCCCTTTGTGGGGATAAAGTTCAAGCCTTTGTTAAGCAGAGCAAATTGTGGTGCAGTTAACTTAAAGTTTTTTGTTAAATTAATAACAGTCTTATCCCCCTCCTGTGGAGGCAGGTTTATGGGGACAATTAGTTTAAGTAAGTGCACCAGTGGTCCAGCATGCGCTGAGCTGTGTCATAAGTCCAGTGCAGGTTATCTGGTCCTGTTTTAAAGTCAGTGCTTGGTAGAGACGGAATATACTCACCCAGGTCAGAGATGTACGCGTTCAGGTGTGTGAGACGCATTTTCTCTCTCGTTGGAAGATTGGGGGAGAAGTTGATCTGTGGAATGAAAATTTCCGCCCACGGAAACTTCTCTTGGGCCAACTTAAGCGCTCTCTGCAGCTGTTTGATAGCTGTCTCTTTGGTCTTTTGGACACGGTTGTTTAGGCCAAAGGCCAGGATGATTTTTTCCACCGTGGCTGTGGATCTGGCTTTGTCCAGTAGCTCTTCTGCGTTTCTGAAGGTGGCACCTGGGAAGGCGTCAATTTGTAGATCTGGATTGTTGTGTGGTGGGAATCTGTTGGTATTTGAGTCACCCATGATTAGCCATTTTTTGCCAACCGTGAGGCTCCAATCTTGCAACTTTCTCGAAGTGGTGAGATGTTTCGTAGGTCGGTGTAACATCAGTGACTGTGGTGTGATGACCGTCCCTCTTGGAGTCGAATCCAGTCGAGTCTGCACCGCTGTTTGAAGACTGCCGGTCGTCGGTCTGGTGGACTGCACGCTGTCTGGAACAGGAGGGTGCGGCTCTCCGTCTTCCTCATCCACTAGTGGATCCAGCTCCTGCTGTGAGAGCTCCATGATGGAGCTCGTTATGGAAGCCACACATCCATTGTGGTGTGGGGGGGCCCGAAGAAGAAGCAGGGGGGCCGGGGGGGCCTCTCGTGGACTAGCTGTCCTCCTGGTAAACAGTCTTAGTGGTCTTTGTGATTGTGGATGGAGCTGTTGAGGAGTCGGTGTAGGTGGAACTATGTTTTGTGTGTTCTCACTATGTTGTGAGAGGGGCCAAATGTCTGACAGGGGCATCGGAGTAGTGTCCAGAACCATGTCAGTCCCTTGTGTTAGGCTGTCTGCAGGTCTACTAAGGGCCTGTGTTTCCTGGACGGATGGGACCACTCTGTGTGGTGGTGTAACGGGCGTCAGAGGAACCGTGTTGGTTGGTGCCCCATGTACCTCCGCTGTGACTGAGCGTGTGACGTCAGCCACCGACGCATTTGTAGCTCCGTTAGGTGGAGCCTGTAGCTCTGGGTGCAGCACGGTGCCATTTTGGACCGCTGCAGTTCTGGTCGTCGGTGAAGGACTGTCCCCCGCATGCAGGATGAGAAGTGTCTCCCCAACAACGCCTCTAGCCTCGGCCAGTGTGTCGGGTGCTAATCTGCTACCGAGGTTTCTCTTCGCCCAGGCTGAGGCTACTTCAAAGGGGCCGCTCCAATCGTGAGGTGAGAGTTTATAAAGTTTATCTATCTCACTCTTTATGACGTTTTCATAATGGTCCTGAAGTATAATCAGTGTGGTGTGGGCCCAGTTTTTAGCATTTCCTTCAATTAGCCTCTGGGTGTCGGCATTCGGTACCGCGGGTTTAATTAGCGTGGATAGCTGATTAATCACTCTGTTAATTGTGCGGGGCGGCTGGTCTGCACTCACATTTGTGAGGTGATGCGCTGTTTTAATCACTCTGTGTAGAATGCGGCATTTAAGCCCAAAGTCTGGATCATCGGATCTGGGTCTATTCTGATGGCTTTCATTGTGTTGTAGCTGTTGCTGACCTGTGTTGTGTGTGTGGTCGATCTTACGTTTATTACGTGGCATGTTGGACCGGTACTCCGCCGGTCTCTGGACGGTCCTGCGGTCCACGAATTGTGTCTTATAGTTTGCTTCTCTGCCATTATAGTTACGGCGCCGAGAAGGGCGGTCCCCGTCGGGTCCGAGTCCGGTCCTCGTGACGGAGGCATACGTCCTGCGGCGGCCGTCTGATGGATCCCTCCGGCGGACGTCTGGTGGACACCTGCGGGGGACATCTGATGGATCCCTGCGGTGGTGGACGTCCGATGGATGCCCGTGATGGCGGACGTCCGATGGATGTCTGCGGCGGACGTCTGATGGATCCCTCCGGCGGATGTCCGCTGGATACCTGCGGCGGACATCCGCTGTATATCCGCGGCGGCGGACGTCTGATGGATCCCCGCGGCGGCGGACGACGTCTGATGGATCCTCGCGGTGACGAACGTCTGATGGATACCCGCGGCGGCGGCGGACATCTGATGGATCCTCGCGGTGACCGACGTCTGATGGATCCCCGCGGCTGCGGCCGTCTGCTGGGTACCTGTGGTGGTTGTATGAAGGGTCCCGACGTCGGCGAGGGGACGCAGGTCTGGTGGGTGACCTCGGGCGCTGGCTCCGCTGTCTGCGGCCTCTCCCGTAGTTGACAACCGTCCACTCCTCGCCGCGGTCACGGCCGTGGTGGAACATGGTGAGGCTAGGTTAGCTTAGCTTAGCCTCGTTAGCATGTGGCTCAGAAAAAAGTTTACAAGAGTTGTTTTACCTTTTATTTTCTGTTCAGGTGAACCATATTTTGAACAAGTAAATTAATCGCGACGTTTCGGTTCTAAGAAGAACCTTCTTCAGGCTACTTGTTCTTTGTAGAATAACTGTATAGTTACGGAACGATGTCGGACGCTGTTGTAGCATCGGCCATGTTGTGGAAAAGGGAGGATGGGCTGTGATGCGAAGTTCCTATGGTCTGGCGCCCCTGGGCTCAGCCATTTTGTTCCAAGGACCAATCAGTAGGCCATCTGACTAAGCAGCCATGACATATTTGATGCCTAACTGATTGTCCAGTGAGATCTGATGAGTCATGTTCTCTGCACTGTTTCAAATGTACACAACTATTATCATACACATATGTATACACTTTATGCATTAAACCGTGGCATGTTTGATGCCTAACTGATTGTCCCGTGAGATCTGATGAGTCATGTTATATGCACTTGTTTCAAATGCACACAGCTATTCTCATACACATATGTATACACTTTATGCATTAAACCGTGGCATGTTTGATGCCTAACTGATTGTCCAGTGAGATCTGATGAGTCATGTTATATGAATTGTTTCAAGTGCACCCAATTATTCTCATACACATATGCGCATACACTTTAGACATTGAACCGTGGCATGTTTGATGCCTAACTGATTGTCCAGTGAGATCTGATGAGTCATGTTATATGCACTTTTTCAAATGCACACAGCTATTATCATACACATATGCATACACTTTAGACATTACACCGTGGCATGTTTGATGCCTAACTGATTGTCCAGTGAGATCTGATGAGTCATGTTCTCTGCACTGTTTCAAATGTACACAACTATTATCATACACATATGTATACACTTTATGCATTGAACCGTGGCATGTTTGATGCCTAACTGATTGTCCAGTGAGATCTGATGAGTCATGTTATATGCACTTGTTTCAAATGCACACAGCTATTATCATACACATATGTATACACTTTAGACATTACACCGTGGCATGTTTGATGCCTAACTGATTGTCCAGTGAGATCTGATGAGTCATGTTATATGCACTTGTTTCAAATGCACACAGCTATTATCATACACATATGCATACACTTTAGACATTAAACCGTGGCATGTTTGATGCCTAACTGATTGTCCAGTGAGATCTGATGAGTCATGTTGTATGCACTTTTTCAAATGCACACAGCTATTATCATACACATATGTATACACTTTAGACATTACACCGTGGCATGTTTGATGCCTAACTGATTGTCCAGTGAGATCTGATGAGTCATGTTATATGAATTGTTTCAAGTGCACCCAATTATTCTCATACACATATGCGCATACACTTTAGACATTACCCCGTGGCATGTTTGATGCCTAACTGATTGTCCAGTGAGATCTGATGAGTCATGTTATATGCCCTGTTTCAAGTGCACACAACTATTATCATACACATATGCGCATACACTTTAGACATTAAACCGTGGCATGTTTGATGCCTAACTGATTGTCCATTGAGATCTGATGAGTCATGTTTTACGAATTGTTTCAAATGTACTCCCACATCCATTTGTCCGCAGAAACATCTTCGACCTGAAGCCGTGCCGTCCTCCATCCATTTGTCACCGCCCACCTCCTGCGGTCTGGGAAGTGATGCCACATGGACTGCTCCAAAACCAAACCTGCATGTACATGCATCTGGACGTTCCAGTGTGTTCCACTCTATGTAGTACTGAGTGCCCGATCAGGCCCAGTCAGACATGCTACATGAGCCGCCATAAACACACACACACACGTAAATATGCCCATACACCCACCTGCATACACATACATACCTACACACATATATATACACATACATATACATATATATATACACACATGTGTACATATACGAACGGTCAGGTCCAGGCGGGAGCCGAATGGTTAGGCTTAGGCGGGAGGGCCGAATGGTTAGGTTTAGGCGGGGGGGTCGAATGGTTAGGTTTAGGCGTTGGCCGAATGGTTAGGCTTAGGCGGGGGGTCGAATGGTTAGGTTTAGGCAGGGGGTCGAATAGTTAGGTTTAGGCGAGGAGAGGGAGTGGTTGAGATTAGGGCAAGAAAGCAGGGCAGGCTACATGAGAGGAGCAGAGCAACAGAGATATGAGGCAGGAGGCACGGGCTGGTTAGGTGTTAGGGGATTGTGATCACTATGCTGGAAGCCAGCAAGGTGATCTGTGCACTGTCCATCACTACCTCACATCCTGAAGCACCTACCTCTCATTCAAGCCTTTAGGATGTCTTGTATCCAGTCTGGCAATCCAGATCCTTTCAGCCCTTTTCCTCTGGGAAATGTTCCACCTGGGGTTACACTCAATGACAGTCGTTAAAACAGATTTCCATCCATGTAATAGGAAGTGTTTCACAAAAGGTGTCTCCATCTTTTTCCTCTTCAGTATGTTGTATTTGTGTTGAGTGAATCGAGTAGAAATGGTGTTCCCCGTTTCACCCACATACTGTAAACCACACTTTTTACAAGAAATCAGATATATACAATTTTTGGACTTTAGACTGCCACGGGTCATTGTCTGAAAGACCTCTTTTGTGTACCGATTAGTGAACCAGTTTTGGTGTTTAAAATACTGGCCCTGTACTCTGGTTTTAGGGTCAAAGAGGGGTTTAATTTTCGCTTTTACCAGGAGATCCTGTAAATTCTTGTTTTTCCTGAATGCAGCAATAATGCTATAGTTTTGTAATGTTGATGTTCCTGTAATGTGTTTTTGAAAGTTCCTCTTACTTTGTCTAATTAGTTCAACAGTTGACGGGGAAAATGTCGTCACAAATGGAAGGTTACAAGTTACTACTGGTGGTCTAGTTTGCTGAAATGACCTTCTGCATTTTCTAAGGAAGGTCCTAGAGTACCCTCTGGTGGACAAAGCTCGAAACAGCACTCTGACTGCCGAATTAAAATCTTCCTCTTCAGTGCAAATTCTGTGAAACCTCAACAATTGTGACTTAATCAAGCCTGCATAGGTGTGCTTTGGGTGGAAGCTAGTTTTATAGAGCAGAGCGTGGGTGTCTGTCTCTTTAAAGAACACTTTGATCGCTAGTGTGTGGGTCTCCTTGAACCTGTCGTTCTTAAAAGTGGTGGTGTCCAAGAAATCGACAGAGGTCAAACTGCTGGTTGATTTTAGCTTGATTGATTCACTGTGATTATTCAGCGTGTTCAAAAATGTGTCAAAGTCCTCTCTCGTATGAGGCCACACCCCCCAGATGTCATCTAAAAACCTGTAGTAGTACAGAGGTTTTTTAGGACATGTTTTTAGGGCTGACTCCTCCCATTCAGCCATAAAGATGTTTGCATATGCGGGAGCAAATTTCTTCCCCATAGGGTTAGGGTTAGGGTTAGGTGTTAGGGGATTGTGATCACTATGCTGGAAGCCAGCAAGGTGATCTGTGCACTGTCCATCACTACCTCACATCCTGAAGCACCTACCTCTCATTCAAGCCTTTAGGATGTCTTGTATCCAGTCTGGCAATCCAGATCCTTTCAGCCCTTTTCCTCTGGGAAATGTTCCACCTGGGGTTACACTCAATGACAGTCGTTAAAACAGATTTCCATCCATGTAATAGGAAGTGTTTCACAAAAGGTGTCTCCATCTTTTTCCTCTTCAGTATGTTGTATTTGTGTTGAGTGAATCGAGTAGAAATGGTGTTCCCCGTTTCACCCACATACTGTAAACCACACTTTTTACAAGAAATCAGATATATACAATTTTTGGACTTTAGACTGCCACGGGTCATTGTCTGAAAGACCTCTTTTGTGTACCGATTAGTGAACCAGTTTTGGTGTTTAAAATACTGGCCCTGTACTCTGGTTTTAGGGTCAAAGAGGGGTTTAATTTTCGCTTTTACCAGGAGATCCTGTAAATTCTTGTTTTTCCTGAATGCAGCAATAATGCTATAGTTTTGTAATGTTGATGTTCCTGTAATGTGTTTTTGAAAGTTCCTCTTACTTTGTCTAATTAGTTCAACAGTTGACGGGGAAAATGTCGTCACAAATGGAAGGTTACAAGTTACTACTGGTGGTCTAGTTTGCTGAAATGACCTTCTGCATTTTCTAAGGAAGGTCCTAGAGTACCCTCTGGTGGACAAAGCTCGAAACAGCACTCTGACTGCCGAATTAAAATCTTCCTCTTCAGTGCAAATTCTGTGAAACCTCAACAATTGTGACTTAATCAAGCCTGCATAGGTGTGCTTTGGGTGGAAGCTAGTTTTATAGAGCAGAGCGTGGGTGTCTGTCTCTTTAAAGAACACTTTGATCGCTAGTGTGTGGGTCTCCTTGAACCTGTCGTTCTTAAAAGTGGTGGTGTCCAAGAAATCGACAGAGGTCAAACTGCTGGTTGATTTTAGCTTGATTGATTCACTGTGATTATTCAGCGTGTTCAAAAATGTGTCAAAGTCCTCTCTCGTATGAGGCCACACCCCCCAGATGTCATCTAAAAACCTGTAGTAGTACAGAGGTTTTTTAGGACATGTTTTTAGGGCTGACTCCTCCCATTCAGCCATAAAGATGTTTGCATATGCGGGAGCAAATTTCTTCCCCATAGCTGTACCTTTAATTTGCAGGAAAAATTCTCCATTAAATGTGAAGTCATTTTTGGTCAAATTAATCTCTAATAACTGTAATAATTCTTTTTCTGGTCTTTTTTTGTTTGGGTGTTTCCGAAATGCATTTTTTATGGCTTGCATGCCTTCTTTGAAGTCAATATTTGTATATAGACTGTCTATGTCAATTGTAAAAAGAATGGAGTTGTCAGGAATGTGCAGTTTTTTTACTATGTTGATAAAGTGGTACGTGTCCTTAATGTAACTGGGGTGTGTGGTCGAGAGAGGATTGAGGAAGAAGTCCAGGTATTCTGCAGTGTAATATGTTTCACTGCTGCAGTCAGACACAATGGGTCTACCTGGAGGGATTTCATGTGGTTTGCTCCACTTAGTTGGATCCTTGTGGATTTTGGGCAGCATGTAAAATAATCTGGCTCTGGGTTCCGAGTTGCCCATTAAATAATATTTTTGTTTTGCCTTAATAAACCTTTTCTCATAGAGAGTTTGGATAATTTTGTTCATGATTGGAATCGTTTCTGGATAAATAGGTTTGGTCAATTTAGTGTAGTATTTGGGGTCGTTGAGTTGTCGATAACCCTCCCATACATACTGTTCTCTGTCCATAATGACCATAGCACTGCCTTTATCAGCTGGCTTGATGATGATGTGTTTGTTACTGTTCAGTTCTGTCAGTGCTCTAACCTCTTCAGTACTCAGGTTTGGTGGTACACGATGGACCCTAAACTCAGCATCCAAATATTGAAGATCCGCCTTGATGAGAGCCGTGATTTCACTGGGTGTTTGTCCCTGGGGGGGAGTCCAGACTGATTTCTGAATGAAAGGCAGCGGTTCAGAGTCTTTTGCATGTTCATAATAAGCTGCCAGTTTCAGCTTCCTATGGTATTGCTGAGTATCATAACGGCTTTGTTCCTTAATGTCTTTGTTTGTGCCCTTTGTGGGGATAAAGTTCAAGCCTTTGTTAAGCAGAGCAAATTGTGGTGCAGTTAACTTAAAGTTTTTTGTTAAATTAATAACAGTCTTATCCCCCTCCTGTGGAGGCAGGTTTATGGGGACAATTAGTTTAAGTAAGTGCACCAGTGGTCCAGCATGCGCTGAGCTGTGTCATAAGTCCAGTGCAGGTTATCTGGTCCTGTTTTAAAGTCAGTGCTTGGTAGAGACGGAATATACTCACCCAGGTCAGAGATGTACGCGTTCAGGTGTGTGAGACGCATTTTCTCTCTCGTTGGAAGATTGGGGGAGAAGTTGATCTGTGGAATGAAAATTTCCGCCCACGGAAACTTCTCTTGGGCCAACTTAAGCGCTCTCTGCAGCTGTTTGATAGCTGTCTCTTTGGTCTTTTGGACACGGTTGTTTAGGCCAAAGGCCAGGATGATTTTTTCCACCGTGGCTGTGGATCTGGCTTTGTCCAGTAGCTCTTCTGCGTTTCTGAAGGTGGCACCTGGGAAGGCGTCAATTTGTAGATCTGGATTGTTGTGTGGTGGGAATCTGTTGGTATTTGAGTCACCCATGATTAGCCATTTTTTGCCAACCGTGAGGCTCCAATCTTGCAACTTTCTCGAAGTGGTGAGATGTTTCGTAGGTCGGTGTAACATCAGTGACTGTGGTGTGATGACCGTCCCTCTTGGAGTCGAATCCAGTCGAGTCTGCACCGCTGTTTGAAGACTGCCGGTCGTCGGTCTGGTGGACTGCACGCTGTCTGGAACAGGAGGGTGCGGCTCTCCGTCTTCCTCATCCACTAGTGGATCCAGCTCCTGCTGTGAGAGCTCCATGATGGAGCTCGTTATGGAAGCCACACATCCATTGTGGTGTGGGGGGGCCCGAAGAAGAAGCAGGGGGGCCGGGGGGGCCTCTCGTGGACTAGCTGTCCTCCTGGTAAACAGTCTTAGTGGTCTTTGTGATTGTGGATGGAGCTGTTGAGGAGTCGGTGTAGGTGGAACTATGTTTTGTGTGTTCTCACTATGTTGTGAGAGGGGCCAAATGTCTGACAGGGGCATCGGAGTAGTGTCCAGAACCATGTCAGTCCCTTGTGTTAGGCTGTCTGCAGGTCTACTAAGGGCCTGTGTTTCCTGGACGGATGGGACCACTCTGTGTGGTGGTGTAACGGGCGTCAGAGGAACCGTGTTGGTTGGTGCCCCATGTACCTCCGCTGTGACTGAGCGTGTGACGTCAGCCACCGACGCATTTGTAGCTCCGTTAGGTGGAGCCTGTAGCTCTGGGTGCAGCACGGTGCCATTTTGGACCGCTGCAGTTCTGGTCGTCGGTGAAGGACTGTCCCCCGCATGCAGGATGAGAAGTGTCTCCCCAACAACGCCTCTAGCCTCGGCCAGTGTGTCGGGTGCTAATCTGCTACCGAGGTTTCTCTTCGCCCAGGCTGAGGCTACTTCAAAGGGGCCGCTCCAATCGTGAGGTGAGAGTTTATAAAGTTTATCTATCTCACTCTTTATGACGTTTTCATAATGGTCCTGAAGTATAATCAGTGTGGTGTGGGCCCAGTTTTTAGCATTTCCTTCAATTAGCCTCTGGGTGTCGGCATTCGGTACCGCGGGTTTAATTAGCGTGGATAGCTGATTAATCACTCTGTTAATTGTGCGGGGCGGCTGGTCTGCACTCACATTTGTGAGGTGATGCGCTGTTTTAATCACTCTGTGTAGAATGCGGCATTTAAGCCCAAAGTCTGGATCATCGGATCTGGGTCTATTCTGATGGCTTTCATTGTGTTGTAGCTGTTGCTGACCTGTGTTGTGTGTGTGGTCGATCTTACGTTTATTACGTGGCATGTTGGACCGGTACTCCGCCGGTCTCTGGACGGTCCTGCGGTCCACGAATTGTGTCTTATAGTTTGCTTCTCTGCCATTATAGTTACGGCGCCGAGAAGGGCGGTCCCCGTCGGGTCCGAGTCCGGTCCTCGTGACGGAGGCATACGTCCTGCGGCGGCCGTCTGATGGATCCCTCCGGCGGACGTCTGGTGGACACCTGCGGGGGACATCTGATGGATCCCTGCGGTGGTGGACGTCCGATGGATGCCCGTGATGGCGGACGTCCGATGGATGTCTGCGGCGGACGTCTGATGGATCCCTCCGGCGGATGTCCGCTGGATACCTGCGGCGGACATCCGCTGTATATCCGCGGCGGCGGACGTCTGATGGATCCCCGCGGCGGCGGACGACGTCTGATGGATCCTCGCGGTGACGAACGTCTGATGGATACCCGCGGCGGCGGCGGACATCTGATGGA
Organism: Anarhichas minor; assembly: GCF_050575085.1. Classification (NCBI taxonomy): domain Eukaryota; kingdom Metazoa; phylum Chordata; class Actinopteri; order Perciformes; family Anarhichadidae; genus Anarhichas; species Anarhichas minor. The sequence continues at coordinate 82,518 of NW_027466543.1, read as the reverse complement.
TCCTCGCGGTGACCGACGTCTGATGGATCCCCGCGGCTGCGGCCGTCTGCTGGGTACCTGTGGTGGTTGTATGAAGGGTCCCGACGTCGGCGAGGGGACGCAGGTCTGGTGGGTGACCTCGGGCGCTGGCTCCGCTGTCTGCGGCCTCTCCCGTAGTTGACAACCGTCCACTCCTCGCCGCGGTCACGGCCGTGGTGGAACATGGTGAGGCTAGGTTAGCTTAGCTTAGCCTCGTTAGCATGTGGCTCAGAAAAAAGTTTACAAGAGTTGTTTTACCTTTTATTTTCTGTTCAGGTGAACCATATTTTGAACAAGTAAATTAATCGCGACGTTTCGGTTCTAAGAAGAACCTTCTTCAGGCTACTTGTTCTTTGTAGAATAACTGTATAGTTACGGAACGATGTCGGACGCTGTTGTAGCATCGGCCATGTTGTGGAAAAGGGAGGATGGGCTGTGATGCGAAGTTCCTATGGTCTGGCGCCCCTGGGCTCAGCCATTTTGTTCCAAGGACCAATCAGTAGGCCATCTGACTAAGCAGCCATGACATATTTGATGCCTAACTGATTGTCCAGTGAGATCTGATGAGTCATGTTCTCTGCACTGTTTCAAATGTACACAACTATTATCATACACATATGTATACACTTTATGCATTAAACCGTGGCATGTTTGATGCCTAACTGATTGTCCCGTGAGATCTGATGAGTCATGTTATATGCACTTGTTTCAAATGCACACAGCTATTCTCATACACATATGTATACACTTTATGCATTAAACCGTGGCATGTTTGATGCCTAACTGATTGTCCAGTGAGATCTGATGAGTCATGTTATATGAATTGTTTCAAGTGCACCCAATTATTCTCATACACATATGCGCATACACTTTAGACATTGAACCGTGGCATGTTTGATGCCTAACTGATTGTCCAGTGAGATCTGATGAGTCATGTTATATGCACTTTTTCAAATGCACACAGCTATTATCATACACATATGCATACACTTTAGACATTACACCGTGGCATGTTTGATGCCTAACTGATTGTCCAGTGAGATCTGATGAGTCATGTTCTCTGCACTGTTTCAAATGTACACAACTATTATCATACACATATGTATACACTTTATGCATTGAACCGTGGCATGTTTGATGCCTAACTGATTGTCCAGTGAGATCTGATGAGTCATGTTATATGCACTTGTTTCAAATGCACACAGCTATTATCATACACATATGTATACACTTTAGACATTACACCGTGGCATGTTTGATGCCTAACTGATTGTCCAGTGAGATCTGATGAGTCATGTTATATGCACTTGTTTCAAATGCACACAGCTATTATCATACACATATGCATACACTTTAGACATTAAACCGTGGCATGTTTGATGCCTAACTGATTGTCCAGTGAGATCTGATGAGTCATGTTGTATGCACTTTTTCAAATGCACACAGCTATTATCATACACATATGTATACACTTTAGACATTACACCGTGGCATGTTTGATGCCTAACTGATTGTCCAGTGAGATCTGATGAGTCATGTTATATGAATTGTTTCAAGTGCACCCAATTATTCTCATACACATATGCGCATACACTTTAGACATTACCCCGTGGCATGTTTGATGCCTAACTGATTGTCCAGTGAGATCTGATGAGTCATGTTATATGCCCTGTTTCAAGTGCACACAACTATTATCATACACATATGCGCATACACTTTAGACATTAAACCGTGGCATGTTTGATGCCTAACTGATTGTCCATTGAGATCTGATGAGTCATGTTTTACGAATTGTTTCAAATGTACTCCCACATCCATTTGTCCGCAGAAACATCTTCGACCTGAAGCCGTGCCGTCCTCCATCCATTTGTCACCGCCCACCTCCTGCGGTCTGGGAAGTGATGCCACATGGACTGCTCCAAAACCAAACCTGCATGTACATGCATCTGGACGTTCCAGTGTGTTCCACTCTATGTAGTACTGAGTGCCCGATCAGGCCCAGTCAGACATGCTACATGAGCCGCCATAAACACACACACACACGTAAATATGCCCATACACCCACCTGCATACACATACATACCTACACACATATATATACACATACATATACATATATATATACACACATGTGTACATATACGAACGGTCAGGTCCAGGCGGGAGCCGAATGGTTAGGCTTAGGCGGGAGGGCCGAATGGTTAGGTTTAGGCGGGGGGGTCGAATGGTTAGGTTTAGGCGTTGGCCGAATGGTTAGGCTTAGGCGGGGGGTCGAATGGTTAGGTTTAGGCAGGGGGTCGAATAGTTAGGTTTAGGCGAGGAGAGGGAGTGGTTGAGATTAGGGCAAGAAAGCAGGGCAGGCTACATGAGAGGAGCAGAGCAACAGAGATATGAGGCAGGAGGCACGGGCTGGTTAGGTGTTAGGGGATTGTGATCACTATGCTGGAAGCCAGCAAGGTGATCTGTGCACTGTCCATCACTACCTCACATCCTGAAGCACCTACCTCTCATTCAAGCCTTTAGGATGTCTTGTATCCAGTCTGGCAATCCAGATCCTTTCAGCCCTTTTCCTCTGGGAAATGTTCCACCTGGGGTTACACTCAATGACAGTCGTTAAAACAGATTTCCATCCATGTAATAGGAAGTGTTTCACAAAAGGTGTCTCCATCTTTTTCCTCTTCAGTATGTTGTATTTGTGTTGAGTGAATCGAGTAGAAATGGTGTTCCCCGTTTCACCCACATACTGTAAACCACACTTTTTACAAGAAATCAGATATATACAATTTTTGGACTTTAGACTGCCATGGGTCATTGTCTGAAAGACCTCTTTTGTGTACCGATTAGTGAACCAGTTTTGGTGTTTAAAATACTGGCCCTGTACTCTGGTTTTAGGGTCAAAGAGGGGTTTAATTTTCGCTTTTACCAGGAGATCCTGTAAATTCTTGTTTTTCCTGAATGCAGCAATAATGCTATAGTTTTGTAATGTTGATGTTCCTGTAATGTGTTTTTGAAAGTTCCTCTTACTTTGTCTAATTAGTTCAACAGTTGACGGGGAAAATGTCGTCACAAATGGAAGGTTACAAGTTACTACTGGTGGTCTAGTTTGCTGAAATGACCTTCTGCATTTTCTAAGGAAGGTCCTAGAGTACCCTCTGGTGGACAAAGCTCGAAACAGCACTCTGACTGCCGAATTAAAATCTTCCTCTTCAGTGCAAATTCTGTGAAACCTCAACAATTGTGACTTAATCAAGCCTGCATAGGTGTGCTTTGGGTGGAAGCTAGTTTTATAGAGCAGAGCGTGGGTGTCTGTCTCTTTAAAGAACACTTTGATCGCTAGTGTGTGGGTCTCCTTGAACCTGTCGTTCTTAAAAGTGGTGGTGTCCAAGAAATCGACAGAGGTCAAACTGCTGGTTGATTTTAGCTTGATTGATTCACTGTGATTATTCAGCGTGTTCAAAAATGTGTCAAAGTCCTCTCTCGTATGAGGCCACACCCCCCAGATGTCATCTAAAAACCTGTAGTAGTACAGAGGTTTTTTAGGACATGTTTTTAGGGCTGACTCCTCCCATTCAGCCATAAAGATGTTTGCATATGCGGGAGCAAATTTCTTCCCCATAGCTGTACCTTTAATTTGCAGGAAAAATTCTCCATTAAATGTGAAGTCATTTTTGGTCAAATTAATCTCTAATAACTGTAATAATTCTTTTTCTGGTCTTTTTTTGTTTGGGTGTTTCCGAAATGCATTTTTTATGGCTTGCATGCCTTCTTTGAAGTCAATATTTGTATATAGACTGTCTATGTCAATTGTAAAAAGAATGGAGTTGTCAGGAATGTGCAGTTTTTTTACTATGTTGATAAAGTGGTACGTGTCCTTAATGTAACTGGGGTGTGTGGTCGAGAGAGGATTGAGGAAGAAGTCCAGGTATTCTGCAGTGTAATATGTTTCACTGCTGCAGTCAGACACAATGGGTCTACCTGGAGGGATTTCATGTGGTTTGCTCCACTTAGTTGGATCCTTGTGGATTTTGGGCAGCATGTAAAATAATCTGGCTCTGGGTTCCGAGTTGCCCATTAAATAATATTTTTGTTTTGCCTTAATAAACCTTTTCTCATAGAGAGTTTGGATAATTTTGTTCATGATTGGAATCGTTTCTGGATAAATAGGTTTGGTCAATTTAGTGTAGTATTTGGGGTCGTTGAGTTGTCGATAACCCTCCCATACATACTGTTCTCTGTCCATAATGACCATAGCACTGCCTTTATCAGCTGGCTTGATGATGATGTGTTTGTTACTGTTCAGTTCTGTCAGTGCTCTAACCTCTTCAGTACTCAGGTTTGGTGGTACACGATGGACCCTAAACTCAGCATCCAAATATTGAAGATCCGCCTTGATGAGAGCCGTGATTTCACTGGGTGTTTGTCCCTGGGGGGGAGTCCAGACTGATTTCTGAATGAAAGGCAGCGGTTCAGAGTCTTTTGCATGTTCATAATAAGCTGCCAGTTTCAGCTTCCTATGGTATTGCTGAGTATCATAACGGCTTTGTTCCTTAATGTCTTTGTTTGTGCCCTTTGTGGGGATAAAGTTCAAGCCTTTGTTAAGCAGAGCAAATTGTGGTGCAGTTAACTTAAAGTTTTTTGTTAAATTAATAACAGTCTTATCCCCCTCCTGTGGAGGCAGGTTTATGGGGACAATTAGTTTAAGTAAGTGCACCAGTGGTCCAGCATGCGCTGAGCTGTGTCATAAGTCCAGTGCAGGTTATCTGGTCCTGTTTTAAAGTCAGTGCTTGGTAGAGACGGAATATACTCACCCAGGTCAGAGATGTACGCGTTCAGGTGTGTGAGACGCATTTTCTCTCTCGTTGGAAGATTGGGGGAGAAGTTGATCTGTGGAATGAAAATTTCCGCCCACGGAAACTTCTCTTGGGCCAACTTAAGCGCTCTCTGCAGCTGTTTGATAGCTGTCTCTTTGGTCTTTTGGACACGGTTGTTTAGGCCAAAGGCCAGGATGATTTTTTCCACCGTGGCTGTGGATCTGGCTTTGTCCAGTAGCTCTTCTGCGTTTCTGAAGGTGGCACCTGGGAAGGCGTCAATTTGTAGATCTGGATTGTTGTGTGGTGGGAATCTGTTGGTATTTGAGTCACCCATGATTAGCCATTTTTTGCCAACCGTGAGGCTCCAATCTTGCAACTTTCTCGAAGTGGTGAGATGTTTCGTAGGTCGGTGTAACATCAGTGACTGTGGTGTGATGACCGTCCCTCTTGGAGTCGAATCCAGTCGAGTCTGCACCGCTGTTTGAAGACTGCCGGTCGTCGGTCTGGTGGACTGCACGCTGTCTGGAACAGGAGGGTGCGGCTCTCCGTCTTCCTCATCCACTAGTGGATCCAGCTCCTGCTGTGAGAGCTCCATGATGGAGCTCGTTATGGAAGCCACACATCCATTGTGGTGTGGGGGGGCCCGAAGAAGAAGCAGGGGGGCCGGGGGGGCCTCTCGTGGACTAGCTGTCCTCCTGGTAAACAGTCTTAGTGGTCTTTGTGATTGTGGATGGAGCTGTTGAGGAGTCGGTGTAGGTGGAACTATGTTTTGTGTGTTCTCACTATGTTGTGAGAGGGGCCAAATGTCTGACAGGGGCATCGGAGTAGTGTCCAGAACCATGTCAGTCCCTTGTGTTAGGCTGTCTGCAGGTCTACTAAGGGCCTGTGTTTCCTGGACGGATGGGACCACTCTGTGTGGTGGTGTAACGGGCGTCAGAGGAACCGTGTTGGTTGGTGCCCCATGTACCTCCGCTGTGACTGAGCGTGTGACGTCAGCCACCGACGCATTTGTAGCTCCGTTAGGTGGAGCCTGTAGCTCTGGGTGCAGCACGGTGCCATTTTGGACCGCTGCAGTTCTGGTCGTCGGTGAAGGACTGTCCCCCGCATGCAGGATGAGAAGTGTCTCCCCAACAACGCCTCTAGCCTCGGCCAGTGTGTCGGGTGCTAATCTGCTACCGAGGTTTCTCTTCGCCCAGGCTGAGGCTACTTCAAAGGGGCCGCTCCAATCGTGAGGTGAGAGTTTATAAAGTTTATCTATCTCACTCTTTATGACGTTTTCATAATGGTCCTGAAGTATAATCAGTGTGGTGTGGGCCCAGTTTTTAGCATTTCCTTCAATTAGCCTCTGGGTGTCGGCATTCGGTACCGCGGGTTTAATTAGCGTGGATAGCTGATTAATCACTCTGTTAATTGTGCGGGGCGGCTGGTCTGCACTCACATTTGTGAGGTGATGCGCTGTTTTAATCACTCTGTGTAGAATGCGGCATTTAAGCCCAAAGTCTGGATCATCGGATCTGGGTCTATTCTGATGGCTTTCATTGTGTTGTAGCTGTTGCTGACCTGTGTTGTGTGTGTGGTCGATCTTACGTTTATTACGTGGCATGTTGGACCGGTACTCCGCCGGTCTCTGGACGGTCCTGCGGTCCACGAATTGTGTCTTATAGTTTGCTTCTCTGCCATTATAGTTACGGCGCCGAGAAGGGCGGTCCCCGTCGGGTCCGAGTCCGGTCCTCGTGACGGAGGCATACGTCCTGCGGCGGCCGTCTGATGGATCCCTCCGGCGGACGTCTGGTGGACACCTGCGGGGGACATCTGATGGATCCCTGCGGTGGTGGACGTCCGATGGATGCCCGTGATGGCGGACGTCCGATGGATGTCTGCGGCGGACGTCTGATGGATCCCTCCGGCGGATGTCCGCTGGATACCTGCGGCGGACATCCGCTGTATATCCGCGGCGGCGGACGTCTGATGGATCCCCGCGGCGGCGGACGACGTCTGATGGATCCTCGCGGTGACGAACGTCTGATGGATACCCGCGGCGGCGGCGGACATCTGATGGATCCTCGCGGTGACCGACGTCTGATGGATCCCCGCGGCTGCGGCCGTCTGCTGGGTACCTGTGGTGGTTGTATGAAGGGTCCCGACGTCGGCGAGGGGACGCAGGTCTGGTGGGTGACCTCGGGCGCTGGCTCCGCTGTCTGCGGCCTCTCCCGTAGTTGACAACCGTCCACTCCTCGCCGCGGTCACGGCCGTGGTGGAACATGGTGAGGCTAGGTTAGCTTAGCTTAGCCTCGTTAGCATGTGGCTCAGAAAAAAGTTTACAAGAGTTGTTTTACCTTTTATTTTCTGTTCAGGTGAACCATATTTTGAACAAGTAAATTAATCGCGACGTTTCGGTTCTAAGAAGAACCTTCTTCAGGCTACTTGTTCTTTGTAGAATAACTGTATAGTTACGGAACGATGTCGGACGCTGTTGTAGCATCGGCCATGTTGTGGAAAAGGGAGGATGGGCTGTGATGCGAAGTTCCTATGGTCTGGCGCCCCTGGGCTCAGCCATTTTGTTCCAAGGACCAATCAGTAGGCCATCTGACTAAGCAGCCATGACATATTTGATGCCTAACTGATTGTCCAGTGAGATCTGATGAGTCATGTTCTCTGCACTGTTTCAAATGTACACAACTATTATCATACACATATGTATACACTTTATGCATTAAACCGTGGCATGTTTGATGCCTAACTGATTGTCCCGTGAGATCTGATGAGTCATGTTATATGCACTTGTTTCAAATGCACACAGCTATTCTCATACACATATGTATACACTTTATGCATTAAACCGTGGCATGTTTGATGCCTAACTGATTGTCCAGTGAGATCTGATGAGTCATGTTATATGAATTGTTTCAAGTGCACCCAATTATTCTCATACACATATGCGCATACACTTTAGACATTGAACCGTGGCATGTTTGATGCCTAACTGATTGTCCAGTGAGATCTGATGAGTCATGTTATATGCACTTTTTCAAATGCACACAGCTATTATCATACACATATGCATACACTTTAGACATTACACCGTGGCATGTTTGATGCCTAACTGATTGTCCAGTGAGATCTGATGAGTCATGTTCTCTGCACTGTTTCAAATGTACACAACTATTATCATACACATATGTATACACTTTATGCATTGAACCGTGGCATGTTTGATGCCTAACTGATTGTCCAGTGAGATCTGATGAGTCATGTTATATGCACTTGTTTCAAATGCACACAGCTATTATCATACACATATGTATACACTTTAGACATTACACCGTGGCATGTTTGATGCCTAACTGATTGTCCAGTGAGATCTGATGAGTCATGTTATATGCACTTGTTTCAAATGCACACAGCTATTATCATACACATATGCATACACTTTAGACATTAAACCGTGGCATGTTTGATGCCTAACTGATTGTCCAGTGAGATCTGATGAGTCATGTTGTATGCACTTTTTCAAATGCACACAGCTATTATCATACACATATGTATACACTTTAGACATTACACCGTGGCATGTTTGATGCCTAACTGATTGTCCAGTGAGATCTGATGAGTCATGTTATATGAATTGTTTCAAGTGCACCCAATTATTCTCATACACATATGCGCATACACTTTAGACATTACCCCGTGGCATGTTTGATGCCTAACTGATTGTCCAGTGAGATCTGATGAGTCATGTTATATGCCCTGTTTCAAGTGCACACAACTATTATCATACACATATGCGCATACACTTTAGACATTAAACCGTGGCATGTTTGATGCCTAACTGATTGTCCATTGAGATCTGATGAGTCATGTTTTACGAATTGTTTCAAATGTACTCCCACATCCATTTGTCCGCAGAAACATCTTCGACCTGAAGCCGTGCCGTCCTCCATCCATTTGTCACCGCCCACCTCCTGCGGTCTGGGAAGTGATGCCACATGGACTGCTCCAAAACCAAACCTGCATGTACATGCATCTGGACGTTCCAGTGTGTTCCACTCTATGTAGTACTGAGTGCCCGATCAGGCCCAGTCAGACATGCTACATGAGCCGCCATAAACACACACACACACGTAAATATGCCCATACACCCACCTGCATACACATACATACCTACACACATATATATACACATACATATACATATATATATACACACATGTGTACATATACGAACGGTCAGGTCCAGGCGGGAGCCGAATGGTTAGGCTTAGGCGGGAGGGCCGAATGGTTAGGTTTAGGCGGGGGGGTCGAATGGTTAGGTTTAGGCGTTGGCCGAATGGTTAGGCTTAGGCGGGGGGTCGAATGGTTAGGTTTAGGCAGGGGGTCGAATAGTTAGGTTTAGGCGAGGAGAGGGAGTGGTTGAGATTAGGGCAAGAAAGCAGGGCAGGCTACATGAGAGGAGCAGAGCAACAGAGATATGAGGCAGGAGGCACGGGCTGGTTAGGTGTTAGGGGATTGTGATCACTATGCTGGAAGCCAGCAAGGTGATCTGTGCACTGTCCATCACTACCTCACATCCTGAAGCACCTACCTCTCATTCAAGCCTTTAGGATGTCTTGTATCCAGTCTGGCAATCCAGATCCTTTCAGCCCTTTTCCTCTGGGAAATGTTCCACCTGGGGTTACACTCAATGACAGTCGTTAAAACAGATTTCCATCCATGTAATAGGAAGTGTTTCACAAAAGGTGTCTCCATCTTTTTCCTCTTCAGTATGTTGTATTTGTGTTGAGTGAATCGAGTAGAAATGGTGTTCCCCGTTTCACCCACATACTGTAAACCACACTTTTTACAAGAAATCAGATATATACAATTTTTGGACTTTAGACTGCCACGGGTCATTGTCTGAAAGACCTCTTTTGTGTACCGATTAGTGAACCAGTTTTGGTGTTTAAAATACTGGCCCTGTACTCTGGTTTTAGGGTCAAAGAGGGGTTTAATTTTCGCTTTTACCAGGAGATCCTGTAAATTCTTGTTTTTCCTGAATGCAGCAATAATGCTATAGTTTTGTAATGTTGATGTTCCTGTAATGTGTTTTTGAAAGTTCCTCTTACTTTGTCTAATTAGTTCAACAGTTGACGGGGAAAATGTAGTCACAAATGGAAGGTTACAAGTTACTACTGGTGGTCTAGTTTGCTGAAATGACCTTCTGCATTTTCTAAGGAAGGTCCTAGAGTACCCTCTGGTGGACAAAGCTCGAAACAGCACTCTGACTGCCGAATTAAAATCTTCCTCTTCAGTGCAAATTCTGTGAAACCTCAACAATTGTGACTTAATCAAGCCTGCATAGGTGTGCTTTGGGTGGAAGCTAGTTTTATAGAGCAGAGCGTGGGTGTCTGTCTCTTTAAAGAACACTTTGATCGCTAGTGTGTGGGTCTCCTTGAACCTGTCGTTCTTAAAAGTGGTGGTGTCCAAGAAATCGACAGAGGTCAAACTGCTGGTTGATTTTAGCTTGATTGATTCACTGTGATTATTCAGCGTGTTCAAAAATGTGTCAAAGTCCTCTCTCGTATGAGGCCACACCCCCCAGATGTCATCTAAAAACCTGTAGTAGTACAGAGGTTTTTTAGGACATGTTTTTAGGGCTGACTCCTCCCATTCAGCCATAAAGATGTTTGCATATGCGGGAGCAAATTTCTTCCCCATAGCTGTACCTTTAATTTGCAGGAAAAATTCTCCATTAAATGTGAAGTCATTTTTGGTCAAATTAATCTCTAATAACTGTAATAATTCTTTTTCTGGTCTTTTTTTGTTTGGGTGTTTCCGAAATGCATTTTTTATGGCTTGCATGCCTTCTTTGAAGTCAATATTTGTATATAGACTGTCTATGTCAATTGTAAAAAGAATGGAGTTGTCAGGAATGTGCAGTTTTTTTACTATGTTGATAAAGTGGTACGTGTCCTTAATGTAACTGGGGTGTGTGGTCGAGAGAGGATTGAGGAAGAAGTCCAGGTATTCTGCAGTGTAATATGTTTCACTGCTGCAGTCAGACACAATGGGTCTACCTGGAGGGATTTCATGTGGTTTGCTCCACTTAGTTGGATCCTTGTGGATTTTGGGCAGCATGTAAAATAATCTGGCTCTGGGTTCCGAGTTGCCCATTAAATAATATTTTTGTTTTGCCTTAATAAACCTTTTCTCATAGAGAGTTTGGATAATTTTGTTCATGATTGGAATCGTTTCTGGATAAATAGGTTTGGTCAATTTAGTGTAGTATTTGGGGTCGTTGAGTTGTCGATAACCCTCCCATACATACTGTTCTCTGTCCATAATGACCATAGCACTGCCTTTATCAGCTGGCTTGATGATGATGTGTTTGTTACTGTTCAGTTCTGTCAGTGCTCTAACCTCTTCAGTACTCAGGTTTGGTGGTACACGATGGACCCTAAACTCAGCATCCAAATATTGAAGATCCGCCTTGATGAGAGCCGTGATTTCACTGGGTGTTTGTCCCTGGGGGGGAGTCCAGACTGATTTCTGAATGAAAGGCAGCGGTTCAGAGTCTTTTGCATGTTCATAATAAGCTGCCAGTTTCAGCTTCCTATGGTATTGCTGAGTATCATAACGGCTTTGTTCCTTAATGTCTTTGTTTGTGCCCTTTGTGGGGATAAAGTTCAAGCCTTTGTTAAGCAGAGCAAATTGTGGTGCAGTTAACTTAAAGTTTTTTGTTAAATTAATAACAGTCTTATCCCCCTCCTGTGGAGGCAGGTTTATGGGGACAATTAGTTTAAGTAAGTGCACCAGTGGTCCAGCATGCGCTGAGCTGTGTCATAAGTCCAGTGCAGGTTATCTGGTCCTGTTTTAAAGTCAGTGCTTGGTAGAGACGGAATATACTCACCCAGGTCAGAGATGTACGCGTTCAGGTGTGTGAGACGCATTTTCTCTCTCGTTGGAAGATTGGGGGAGAAGTTGATCTGTGGAATGAAAATTTCCGCCCACGGAAACTTCTCTTGGGCCAACTTAAGCGCTCTCTGCAGCTGTTTGATAGCTGTCTCTTTGGTCTTTTGGACACGGTTGTTTAGGCCAAAGGCCAGGATGATTTTTTCCACCGTGGCTGTGGATCTGGCTTTGTCCAGTAGCTCTTCTGCGTTTCTGAAGGTGGCACCTGGGAAGGCGTCAATTTGTAGATCTGGATTGTTGTGTGGTGGGAATCTGTTGGTATTTGAGTCACCCATGATTAGCCATTTTTTGCCAACCGTGAGGCTCCAATCTTGCAACTTTCTCGAAGTGGTGAGATGTTTCGTAGGTCGGTGTAACATCAGTGACTGTGGTGTGATGACCGTCCCTCTTGGAGTCGAATCCAGTCGAGTCTGCACCGCTGTTTGAAGACTGCCGGTCGTCGGTCTGGTGGACTGCACGCTGTCTGGAACAGGAGGGTGCGGCTCTCCGTCTTCCTCATCCACTAGTGGATCCAGCTCCTGCTGTGAGAGCTCCATGATGGAGCTCGTTATGGAAGCCACACATCCATTGTGGTGTGGGGGGGCCCGAAGAAGAAGCAGGGGGGCCGGGGGGGCCTCTCGTGGACTAGCTGTCCTCCTGGTAAACAGTCTTAGTGGTCTTTGTGATTGTGGATGGAGCTGTTGAGGAGTCGGTGTAGGTGGAACTATGTTTTGTGTGTTCTCACTATGTTGTGAGAGGGGCCAAATGTCTGACAGGGGCATCGGAGTAGTGTCCAGAACCATGTCAGTCCCTTGTGTTAGGCTGTCTGCAGGTCTACTAAGGGCCTGTGTTTCCTGGACGGATGGGACCACTCTGTGTGGTGGTGTAACGGGCGTCAGAGGAACCGTGTTGGTTGGTGCCCCATGTACCTCCGCTGTGACTGAGCGTGTGACGTCAGCCACCGACGCATTTGTAGCTCCGTTAGGTGGAGCCTGTAGCTCTGGGTGCAGCACGGTGCCATTTTGGACCGCTGCAGTTCTGGTCGTCGGTGAAGGACTGTCCCCCGCATGCAGGATGAGAAGTGTCTCCCCAACAACGCCTCTAGCCTCGGCCAGTGTGTCGGGTGCTAATCTGCTACCGAGGTTTCTCTTCGCCCAGGCTGAGGCTACTTCAAAGGGGCCGCTCCAATCGTGAGGTGAGAGTTTATAAAGTTTATCTATCTCACTCTTTATGACGTTTTCATAATGGTCCTGAAGTATAATCAGTGTGGTGTGGGCCCAGTTTTTAGCATTTCCTTCAATTAGCCTCTGGGTGTCGGCATTCGGTACCGCGGGTTTAATTAGCGTGGATAGCTGATTAATCACTCTGTTAATTGTGCGGGGCGGCTGGTCTGCACTCACATTTGTGAGGTGATGCGCTGTTTTAATCACTCTGTGTAGAATGCGGCATTTAAGCCCAAAGTCTGGATCATCGGATCTGGGTCTATTCTGATGGCTTTCATTGTGTTGTAGCTGTTGCTGACCTGTGTTGTGTGTGTGGTCGATCTTACGTTTATTACGTGGCATGTTGGACCGGTACTCCGCCGGTCTCTGGACGGTCCTGCGGTCCACGAATTGTGTCTTATAGTTTGCTTCTCTGCCATTATAGTTACGGCGCCGAGAAGGGCGGTCCCCGTCGGGTCCGAGTCCGGTCCTCGTGACGGAGGCATACGTCCTGCGGCGGCCGTCTGATGGATCCCTCCGGCGGACGTCTGGTGGACACCTGCGGGGGACATCTGATGGATCCCTGCGGTGGTGGACGTCCGATGGATGCCCGTGATGGCGGACGTCCGATGGATGTCTGCGGCGGACGTCTGATGGATCCCTCCGGCGGATGTCCGCTGGATACCTGCGGCGGACATCCGCTGTATATCCGCGGCGGCGGACGTCTGATGGATCCCCGCGGCGGCGGACGACGTCTGATGGATCCTCGCGGTGACGAACGTCTGATGGATACCCGCGGCGGCGGCGGACATCTGATGGATCCTCGCGGTGACCGACGTCTGATGGATCCCCGCGGCTGCGGCCGTCTGCTGGGTACCTGTGGTGGTTGTATGAAGGGTCCCGACGTCGGCGAGGGGACGCAGGTCTGGTGGGTGACCTCGGGCGCTGGCTCCGCTGTCTGCGGCCTCTCCCGTAGTTGACAACCGTCCACTCCTCGCCGCGGTCACGGCCGTGGTGGAACATGGTGAGGCTAGGTTAGCTTAGCTTAGCCTCGTTAGCATGTGGCTCAGAAAAAAGTTTACAAGAGTTGTTTTACCTTTTATTTTCTGTTCAGGTGAACCATATTTTGAACAAGTAAATTAATCGCGACGTTTCGGTTCTAAGAAGAACCTTCTTCAGGCTACTTGTTCTTTGTAGAATAACTGTATAGTTACGGAACGATGTCGGACGCTGTTGTAGCATCGGCCATGTTGTGGAAAAGGGAGGATGGGCTGTGATGCGAAGTTCCTATGGTCTGGCGCCCCTGGGCTCAGCCATTTTGTTCCAAGGACCAATCAGTAGGCCATCTGACTAAGCAGCCATGACATATTTGATGCCTAACTGATTGTCCAGTGAGATCTGATGAGTCATGTTCTCTGCACTGTTTCAAATGTACACAACTATTATCATACACATATGTATACACTTTATGCATTAAACCGTGGCATGTTTGATGCCTAACTGATTGTCCCGTGAGATCTGATGAGTCATGTTATATGCACTTGTTTCAAATGCACACAGCTATTCTCATACACATATGTATACACTTTATGCATTAAACCGTGGCATGTTTGATGCCTAACTGATTGTCCAGTGAGATCTGATGAGTCATGTTATATGAATTGTTTCAAGTGCACCCAATTATTCTCATACACATATGCGCATACACTTTAGACATTGAACCGTGGCATGTTTGATGCCTAACTGATTGTCCAGTGAGATCTGATGAGTCATGTTATATGCACTTTTTCAAATGCACACAGCTATTATCATACACATATGCATACACTTTAGACATTACACCGTGGCATGTTTGATGCCTAACTGATTGTCCAGTGAGATCTGATGAGTCATGTTCTCTGCACTGTTTCAAATGTACACAACTATTATCATACACATATGTATACACTTTATGCATTGAACCGTGGCATGTTTGATGCCTAACTGATTGTCCAGTGAGATCTGATGAGTCATGTTATATGCACTTGTTTCAAATGCACACAGCTATTATCATACACATATGTATACACTTTAGACATTACACCGTGGCATGTTTGATGCCTAACTGATTGTCCAGTGAGATCTGATGAGTCATGTTATATGCACTTGTTTCAAATGCACACAGCTATTATCATACACATATGCATACACTTTAGACATTAAACCGTGGCATGTTTGATGCCTAACTGATTGTCCAGTGAGATCTGATGAGTCATGTTGTATGCACTTTTTCAAATGCACACAGCTATTATCATACACATATGTATACACTTTAGACATTACACCGTGGCATGTTTGATGCCTAACTGATTGTCCAGTGAGATCTGATGAGTCATGTTATATGAATTGTTTCAAGTGCACCCAATTATTCTCATACACATATGCGCATACACTTTAGACATTACCCCGTGGCATGTTTGATGCCTAACTGATTGTCCAGTGAGATCTGATGAGTCATGTTATATGCCCTGTTTCAAGTGCACACAACTATTATCATACACATATGCGCATACACTTTAGACATTAAACCGTGGCATGTTTGATGCCTAACTGATTGTCCATTGAGATCTGATGAGTCATGTTTTACGAATTGTTTCAAATGTACTCCCACATCCATTTGTCCGCAGAAACATCTTCGACCTGAAGCCGTGCCGTCCTCCATCCATTTGTCACCGCCCACCTCCTGCGGTCTGGGAAGTGATGCCACATGGACTGCTCCAAAACCAAACCTGCATGTACATGCATCTGGACGTTCCAGTGTGTTCCACTCTATGTAGTACTGAGTGCCCGATCAGGCCCAGTCAGACATGCTACATGAGCCGCCATAAACACACACACACACGTAAATATGCCCATACACCCACCTGCATACACATACATACCTACACACATATATATACACATACATATACATATATATATACACACATGTGTACATATACGAACGGTCAGGTCCAGGCGGGAGCCGAATGGTTAGGCTTAGGCGGGAGGGCCGAATGGTTAGGTTTAGGCGGGGGGGTCGAATGGTTAGGTTTAGGCGTTGGCCGAATGGTTAGGCTTAGGCGGGGGGTCGAATGGTTAGGTTTAGGCAGGGGGTCGAATAGTTAGGTTTAGGCGAGGAGAGGGAGTGGTTGAGATTAGGGCAAGAAAGCAGGGCAGGCTACATGAGAGGAGCAGAGCAACAGAGATATGAGGCAGGAGGCACGGGCTGGTTAGGTGTTAGGGGATTGTGATCACTATGCTGGAAGCCAGCAAGGTGATCTGTGCACTGTCCATCACTACCTCACATCCTGAAGCACCTACCTCTCATTCAAGCCTTTAGGATGTCTTGTATCCAGTCTGGCAATCCAGATCCTTTCAGCCCTTTTCCTCTGGGAAATGTTCCACCTGGGGTTACACTCAATGACAGTCGTTAAAACAGATTTCCATCCATGTAATAGGAAGTGTTTCACAAAAGGTGTCTCCATCTTTTTCCTCTTCAGTATGTTGTATTTGTGTTGAGTGAATCGAGTAGAAATGGTGTTCCCCGTTTCACCCACATACTGTAAACCACACTTTTTACAAGAAATCAGATATATACAATTTTTGGACTTTAGACTGCCACGGGTCATTGTCTGAAAGACCTCTTTTGTGTACCGATTAGTGAACCAGTTTTGGTGTTTAAAATACTGGCCCTGTACTCTGGTTTTAGGGTCAAAGAGGGGTTTAATTTTCGCTTTTACCAGGAGATCCTGTAAATTCTTGTTTTTCCTGAATGCAGCAATAATGCTATAGTTTTGTAATGTTGATGTTCCTGTAATGTGTTTTTGAAAGTTCCTCTTACTTTGTCTAATTAGTTCAACAGTTGACGGGGAAAATGTCGTCACAAATGGAAGGTTACAAGTTACTACTGGTGGTCTAGTTTGCTGAAATGACCTTCTGCATTTTCTAAGGAAGGTCCTAGAGTACCCTCTGGTGGACAAAGCTCGAAACAGCACTCTGACTGCCGAATTAAAATCTTCCTCTTCAGTGCAAATTCTGTGAAACCTCAACAATTGTGACTTAATCAAGCCTGCATAGGTGTGCTTTGGGTGGAAGCTAGTTTTATAGAGCAGAGCGTGGGTGTCTGTCTCTTTAAAGAACACTTTGATCGCTAGTGTGTGGGTCTCCTTGAACCTGTCGTTCTTAAAAGTGGTGGTGTCCAAGAAATCGACAGAGGTCAAACTGCTGGTTGATTTTAGCTTGATTGATTCACTGTGATTATTCAGCGTGTTCAAAAATGTGTCAAAGTCCTCTCTCGTATGAGGCCACACCCCCCAGATGTCATCTAAAAACCTGTAGTAGTACAGAGGTTTTTTAGGACATGTTTTTAGGGCTGACTCCTCCCATTCAGCCATAAAGATGTTTGCATATGCGGGAGCAAATTTCTTCCCCATAGGGTTAGGGTTAGGGTTAGGGTTAGGGTTAGGGTTAGGTTTAGGGTTAGGGTTAGGTAATAGCAAGGATACCAGACTTTTGGCGTGATGATCGTATATAGCTGTT
>NW_027466543.1:52500-60000 GCF_050575085.1 Anarhichas minor | reverse complement strand
CTGCATCTTGACCCTGGAGTTCAGTTTCAACGAGGCCGACGAGAATGTGGTTACAAACGGAATGATGTTACCATTTTGCTTCGCTCTACTAGGTGCTTGAACCTGTTGCAGGCTCTGTTGTACCCCAGTTCTAATGGAGCGAAGAAATGTCCTCCCGTAGCCCCTACTTTTAAGGGCTTTAAAGAGTATCTTTGTTGCCACATCGACATCCCCTGGGCTCGTGCATATCCTGTTAAATCGTATTAGTTGGGATTTTACGATTCCCCTATAGGTGTGTTTGGGGTGATAACTGGTTTTGTGCAACAAGGCGTGGGTGTCGGTTGGTTTAAAATATACTCTCGTCCCCAGACGGCCCCCCCCATCCTCGTCACTCTCCCTCATCATAAAAACTTCAGTATCCAGAAATTCGATCTTGTCAGTTTGTAAGTTATATTTTACACTGATCGAATCGTGATGGCCATTCAGGATGCCGATGAAGTGTTTAAAATCCGACTCAGAGTAGTTCCAGACTCCAAAAACATCATCAAGGTAACGGATGTACAATGATGGGGTTTTAGAGCATTTGGGGAAGACAGTCTGTTCCCAGTCTGCCATATAAATATTTGCATAGGCCGGGGCAAACTTCTTCCCCATAGCTGTCCCATTTACCTGTAGATAATACTTGGAGTCAAACTCAAAGTCGTTTCTTGTCAACCCCAGTTCCAGAAGAGAGAGGACCGCTTCATCCAGTCTATCAGGGTCAGGATATTTGTTAAAAATCTCTTTTACTGCCTTCAAGCCCAGTTCAGTGTCTATGTTGGTGTACAGAGCATCCACGTCCAACGTGAAGAGCATTGCTCCAGGAGGTAAGTCAAAGGTCTTAATTTTATCCACAAAGTCATATGTATCTTTAATATAACTGGGATGTTTCTGGGACAAGGGATTTAAAAAATGCTCAATATATTCTGCTGCTCTATATGATTCGCTCCCACAGTCGGAAACAATCGGTCGACCGGGGGGAATCTTGTGAGGAACAGTCCACGTTGCAGGATCCTTATGAATCTTCGGAAGAAGATAGAATTTCCGGGTCCGTGGAGGATCTGAACCAAACAGGTAGTATTTTTGTTTCGCAGTAATGTATCCATTTTCATATAGCCCTACAACAATCTCCCGAATCCTACACTGAGTCTCCAATTGGAGAGAGTCAGTGAGAGGTGCATAATGTCTAGCATTATTAAGTTGTCTATTTGCCTCTGTTAGGTATTGGGTTTTGTCCATAATGACTATTTTTGATCCCTTATCCGCAGGTTTTATGACTATGTCCTGGTTTCGTTTTAATCTGTTTAATGCTCGTCTTTCCTTCACTGTCAGATTGTCCTCACCCGTGGGTCTAAGCGAGATGCTATCGAACTCTCGGGTGTCACAACTGATCAGTTTTTTCAGACACTCAGGGACCGAAGCCCACTCAGGTTCCCATTTCGAGGGCTCGATGAACAGGCTCGGGGCTGAACCCACAGAATAATCATAGTGATTAAGTAGTTTTAAACGTCTGTGGTACCCATAGAGATCTCTCCGAAGGCCGTCCCTATCTACCCCAAGTGGTGTTGGAATAAAAAACAGGCCCTTCTCCAACAACACCTGCTCCGACTCCTGTAAAGAATACAGGAGTGACAGGTTAAGTATGCTGGAGTGTGTAGGGGTGAGAAGACTCGGTCCCCCTACCTCTAGTTTAACTGTCTCATCCAGCCCTCAAAGATATCCAAAGCGGTAGTCATGGTCCAATGTACTGGGTCATGGGGTTGTACCCTAAATAGATGTTCATCCACCCCCTTCAGCACCCTATACGTTTCACCCAAGAAGACATTTGTCTGTTTTATTAGAGATTGCACTCTCGGTGGGAGCTGTGTAGAGAACTGGATTAGTGGTACGAAGATTTCCGCCTGGGGAAAAACTCTTCCTACTAGTGCCACCAATTGCTGGAGTTGTTTTTTTATTGTACTCAGCAAGTTCAGACTCAAACAATTATTCAGACCCACTGAGAGTATGATCTTCTGGGTAGTGAGGCATGGGTCCAATTTCTCCAGGACCCCCTTTAAGTGGTGTATATGGGCCCCAGGAAAACTGTCCACCTGGACCAACGGGTAGCTATATTTTGGGATCCTCGCCAAATTAGAATCACCCAACAACAGTACAGGTTTTTCCACTTCCAAAGACCAGTTAGCAATTTTATGATAGGTGTTATTATGCCGAGTTGGCTTTTGCGAAGGAGGAGGAGCTGCAACCCCAATGGGATCCAAATGGACGGCTGACGGGCCAGATAGAATGCTCTCTACCATAGTGGAGTCCCCCAACGGGTGATCCACTGCCAGATTACCAGCAACCAATGTCACCTCAGGGGGCCCAAATTGCCCCACCATCCCACTCTCCCCAAACGGGGATGAGGAGATGGAGTCAGACCCCTCCACTGCCACATTAGTAACAGGTGCTCGTTCAGTCACTGGTATCACCATACCCTGATGACAAATATCCTCAGTTTCCAGCCCACTCACTACATCCGATAAGCTGGACACAGTACTATCCGCTGTCCCCAAGTCAAAATTGGGGTGGAAGTCAAATGCCGCACAATCAATCTCAGGGCTAGGAGGTTTAGATGGACCAGGTTGTGTCCTCTCCTTCCAGTTACGCTCCTGTCTAAGGCATACCTGAGCCTGCAGTCACTCTGGGGTCCACCCTAACCACTGTGGCATAGCTGGGGCTATTACCACCCAAGATGGAGGGAAGGAGTTCGGGAGGGGGATTGAGGTTGGGGTCAGGATCGGGATGGGGGTTGGAGTTTAGGTTAGGATGAGAGTGGTTGAGGTTAGGGTCGGAACCAGGGGGATGAGGATTAGGGCCGAGATTAGGACCGAGATTGGAGTCAGAATGAGATGCGAGACTGAGGTTAGGGACCGAGCCCCGGCCAGGCAAGGGGCCAGGACCAGAGCATCCAACCGAGCCAGCGGCAGGCCCAACAGGGTCCAAGGAGGGCCTACCTCTACCCATACCCAATGGAATCTGCGCTCCACCTCCTACCAGTGCTGTCAATGCGGCTATGGATGAGGCAGTTAGGCGATTCCTATATCTGGTCTTGCCATAGGACACTGCCCTGTCCAATGCCAACTGGTCTAAGGGGGGTAGATCCCGGAGGCCGATCGCTATCACCTGGTCATAGTGTAGCTCAAGGATATTCATATTAGTTTGCATCCATTGATCTGTGTTTAACTGGACCCTTGCCGTGGTTTCGGCATTGGGGGATGAGGGTTTGATAAAAGAGGCAAGTTTATTAACCTGTCTCAACATACCTATCGGGTACCTCTGGGACCGCTGGGTCCTCTCTACAATTTCTGCATGGTGGACTGCTTGTAGCAATTTAAAGTATCGTTTCTGTAAACTGTTTTCTGTTTCCCTGACAGGGATGGGTAACCCAGTGCTGGACTCGCCCCTAGACGAGCGATGAAACCGACGGCGAGATGACCGATCATGATGCCCAGAAGCCATGGTCCAACACCATAGGGGGCCAGGTAAGTTTCAGAGTCAAAAGGTAAGTATTTTTAAGTGCTTAGAACCCAAGGTTTTTTTTGGGACACACAAAACAAAACAAGACAAGAAGGGAGGGGGAAGGGGAAATTGCCCACCAATAGCCTGCTGATTATAATCTTTAAAATGTTTTTTAAAAAAACAGAACCATGGATCTAAAGAGACCATGTATTTAAAAATCAGTCTGGCCCCGGTTGTACTCCAAAAAAATATCCTTTTTTCGCCCAACCGTAGCCGACTGGTTTTTTCTGATTAATCCTTCCTTTTATATACAAAGTATTTGTTTCTCATTTAGGTCCTTTTTAATAAGTAACCCGAGTAATTTTAGGTCTCCCAGTACAATACTAGGGATACCTAGCACATTTATAAGCCACTGATAAACCCCAGCAAAGGGACCCAGAGAGACTGGCAGCCTATTTTACAAAGCACAATGTGCTTTATAGTGTCCCAAACACACTCAAGAGACCCTTTCTAAGGTGTCAAAAAACACAGCAAACACACTGGCAAAACTGTGCCTAACCACCCCACACACACTAAGATGGCTAGTCTCTCGAGGTCACCGGCTACGTAATCAGTAGGTGTTTATGATGCAAGAAGATGCAATTTTGTGTGCCAACAATTTTCATAGGAAGGATCAAATAATTCTAAAATCAGCATGGGTCAAGAGACCAAAAGTTAAAATCTCAGCAAGGCCAAGGGTTAAGTGCAATAGAGGAGAGCTCCTGACGTTTCGCCACTCCGTGGCTTCTTCAGAGGAATAATGAGGGTGACAGACAAGACAGACAATATATAGAAAGGCCCAGGGGGAGGAGCTTTGAAAAGAGCTCCTGATTGGCTGAGCACATCTGGATGCAACCATCAAATCATCACACCTGCAGATGCTCTTCACACCTGTATGTTGTTATCCCCAATTAGAGGGAAAGCCACCAGGGCTAATAGTTTTCTCCTACAGGATCTCAACAGGCAATCCCATACCAAAAATTGCAAATAATACCTCCTGTGGGGGGGGGGGGGGATTTTTAAAGAGTCACTAAAATCACACAGATACCATCCTAGGTTCTTTTTTATACACCATTAATTTCCCCATGGTGTAGTTTCTTTGGGATATATTTGTTAATAAAACCTCAATCCCAGGTCCAACAACCATAAGGAATTGTAGTCCCCAAAAAGAAAATATAAAGTTCTCAATTACTGTTTCTGTGTTTTTGGAGTTCTACAAGACAAAAAGGGATGACGTACCCATGGCACTGGCAGGTTAGGTGAGGGAAAATAGGTATTCTGCCTACCACAAGGTAGGCAGAGAGCACGGGCACACAAGGTCATCTTAGTCCCTCTTCTGACTCCTGATCAGTCACTCTATAATTTTTATTGCGCTTCGTTCAGGCCGCTGGGCAATACTGTTTTTAGTTTTTTAATCCAGCGCCTCTCAGCTGCCCATCTCTGGGCTCCCGACCACCCCACCCCAAACTCAAGCCCCGAGATCATCAAGTTACCTTTGCCATGACTACGGAAATGTACATATAATTCCGTGTTTTTCTCCCGGTGATCAATGCAATATATATGTTGTTGAAGACGTTGTTTGAGTGTGTTCTTTGTTTGTCCAACATATAATTTATTACAGATTTTGCACTCTATCCCATACACTAGGTTAGACGAGCCGAGCTGGAAGGCCTGCCAGACCGGAGCACCAAGGTCCGTGTATTTGTTGGTAATGTATTTGATTGATCTAAAGTGAGTGTCATTTTGTCGCTTTTTTCCACTTTTCAGGGAGGCATGAACTAAAAGATCTTTGAGGTTTGTATTCCTCTTGAAAGCTGAAATGATTTTAAAATCCGACAGGGGCTCAATAACATTCTGAAGCTTCCTAAACTGCATCTTGACCCTGGAGTTCAGTTTCAACGAGGCCGACGAGAATGTGGTTACAAACGGAATGATGTTACCATTTTGCTTCGCTCTACTAGGTGCTTGAACCTGTTGCAGGCTCTGTTGTACCCCAGTTCTAATGGAGCGAAGAAATGTCCTCCCGTAGCCCCTACTTTTAAGGGCTTTAAAGAGTATCTTTGTTGCCACATCGACATCCCCTGGGCTCGTGCATATCCTGTTAAATCGTATTAGTTGGGATTTTACGATTCCCCTATAGGTGTGTTTGGGGTGATAACTGGTTTTGTGCAACAAGGCGTGGGTGTCGGTTGGTTTAAAATATACTCTCGTCCCCAGACGGCCCCCCCCATCCTCGTCACTCTCCCTCATCATAAAAACTTCAGTATCCAGAAATTCGATCTTGTCAGTTTGTAAGTTATATTTTACACTGATCGAATCGTGATGGCCATTCAGGATGCCGATGAAGTGTTTAAAATCCGACTCAGAGTAGTTCCAGACTCCAAAAACATCATCAAGGTAACGGATGTACAATGATGGGGTTTTAGAGCATTTGGGGAAGACAGTCTGTTCCCAGTCTGCCATATAAATATTTGCATAGGCCGGGGCAAACTTCTTCCCCATAGCTGTCCCATTTACCTGTAGATAATACTTGGAGTCAAACTCAAAGTCGTTTCTTGTCAACCCCAGTTCCAGAAGAGAGAGGACCGCTTCATCCAGTCTATCAGGGTCAGGATATTTGTTAAAAATCTCTTTTACTGCCTTCAAGCCCAGTTCAGTGTCTATGTTGGTGTACAGAGCATCCACGTCCAACGTGAAGAGCATTGCTCCAGGAGGTAAGTCAAAGGTCTTAATTTTATCCACAAAGTCATATGTATCTTTAATATAACTGGGATGTTTCTGGGACAAGGGATTTAAAAAATGCTCAATATATTCTGCTGCTCTATATGATTCGCTCCCACAGTCGGAAACAATCGGTCGACCGGGGGGAATCTTGTGAGGAACAGTCCACGTTGCAGGATCCTTATGAATCTTCGGAAGAAGATAGAATTTCCGGGTCCGTGGAGGATCTGAACCAAACAGGTAGTATTTTTGTTTCGCAGTAATGTATCCATTTTCATATAGCCCTACAACAATCTCCCGAATCCTACACTGAGTCTCCAATTGGAGAGAGTCAGTGAGAGGTGCATAATGTCTAGCATTATTAAGTTGTCTATTTGCCTCTGTTAGGTATTGGGTTTTGTCCATAATGACTATTTTTGATCCCTTATCCGCAGGTTTTATGACTATGTCCTGGTTTCGTTTTAATCTGTTTAATGCTCGTCTTTCCTTCACTGTCAGATTGTCCTCACCCGTGGGTCTAAGCGAGATGCTATCGAACTCTCGGGTGTCACAACTGATCAGTTTTTTCAGACACTCAGGGACCGAAGCCCACTCAGGTTCCCATTTCGAGGGCTCGATGAACAGGCTCGGGGCTGAACCCACAGAATAATCATAGTGATTAAGTAGTTTTAAACGTCTGTGGTACCCATAGAGATCTCTCCGAAGGCCGTCCCTATCTACCCCAAGTGGTGTTGGAATAAAAAACAGGCCCTTCTCCAACAACACCTGCTCCGACTCCTGTAAAGAATACAGGAGTGACAGGTTAAGTATGCTGGAGTGTGTAGGGGTGAGAAGACTCGGTCCCCCTACCTCTAGTTTAACTGTCTCATCCAGCCCTCAAAGATATCCAAAGCGGTAGTCATGGTCCAATGTACTGGGTCATGGGGTTGTACCCTAAATAGATGTTCATCCACCCCCTTCAGCACCCTATACGTTTCACCCAAGAAGACATTTGTCTGTTTTATTAGAGATTGCACTCTCGGTGGGAGCTGTGTAGAGAACTGGATTAGTGGTACGAAGATTTCCGCCTGGGGAAAAACTCTTCCTACTAGTGCCACCAATTGCTGGAGTTGTTTTTTTATTGTACTCAGCAAGTTCAGACTCAAACAATTATTCAGACCCACTGAGAGTATGATCTTCTGGGTAGTGAGGCATGGGTCCAATTTCTCCAGGACCCCCTTTAAG
>NW_027466543.1:0-15000 GCF_050575085.1 Anarhichas minor | reverse complement strand
CTTGGTGCTAGGGTTAGGGTTAGGGTTAGGGTTAGGGTTAGGGTTAGGGTTAGGTTTAGGGTTAGGGTTAGGGTTAGGTAATAGCAAGGATACCAGACTTTTGGCGTGATGATCGTATATAGCTGTTGGCTACTTGGTGCTAGCCTCCTGAAACTTGGTGTGTGCATTCCTAGCACACCAGAGCACCTTTGTATTAAGTCTGGCATCTGTAGCTGCTTCCTGTGGTATGGCTGCCATAGAGCCCCATTGGATTATTTTGGTGATGATCGTATATAGCTCTTGGCTACTTGGTGCTAGCCTCCTGAAACTTGCTGTGTGTGTTGGTATTAAGCCAGAGCACGTGTGTGTCAAGTTTCTGTGGCTCTAGCTTGTTCCTTTAGTATAGCTGTCATAGACTCCCATTGCTTTAGGGTTAGGGTTAGGGTTAGGGTTAGGTTTAGGGTTAGGGTTAGGGTTAGGTAATAGGGTTAGGGTTAGGGTTAGGGTTAGGGTTAGGGTTAGGGGTTAGGGTTAGGGGTTAGGGTTAGGGTTAGGGTTAGGGTTAGGGTTGGGTTAGGGGTTAGGGTTAGGGTTAGGGTTAGGGTTAGGGTTAGCAAGGATACCAGACTTTTGGCGTGATGATCGTATATAGCTGTTGGCTACTTGGTGCTAGCCTCCTGAAACTTGGTGTGTGCATTCCTAGCACACCAGAGCACCTTTGTATTAAGTCTGGCATCTGTAGCTGCTTCCTGTGGTATGGCTGCCTTAGAGCCCCATTGGATTATTTTGGTGATGATCGTATATAGCTCTTGGCTACTTGGTGCTAGCCTCCTGAAACTTGCTGTGTGTGTTGGTATTAAGCCAGAGCACGTGTGTGTCAAGTTTCTGTGGCTCTAGCTTGTTCCTTTAGTATAGCTGTCATAGACTCCCATTGCTTTAGGGTTAGGGTTAGGGTTAGGGTTAGGTTTAGGGTTAGGGTTAGGGTTAGGTAATAGCAAGGATACCAGACTTTTGGCGTGATGATCGTATATAGCTGTTGGCTACTTGGTGCTAGCCTCCTGAAACTTGGTGTGTGCATTCCTAGCACACCAGAGCACCTTTGTATTAAGTCTGGCATCTGTAGCTGCTTCCTGTGGTATGGCTGCCATAGAGCCCCATTGGATTATTTTGGTGATGATCGTATATAGCTCTTGGCTACTTGGTGCTAGCCTCCTGAAACTTGCTGTGTGTGTTGGTATTAAGCCAGAGCACGTGTGTGTCAAGTTTCTGTGGCTCTAGCTTGTTCCTTTAGTATAGCTGTCATAGACTCCCATTGCTTTAGGGTTAGGGTTAGGGTTAGGGTTAGGTTTAGGTGTTAGGGGATTGTGATCACTATGCTGGAAGCCAGCAAGGTGATCTGTGCACTGTCCATCACTACCTCACATCCTGAAGCACCTACCTCTCATTCAAGCCTTTAGGATGTCTTGTATCCAGTCTGGCAATCCAGATCCTTTCAGCCCTTTTCCTCTGGGAAATGTTCCACCTGGGGTTACACTCAATGACAGTCGTTAAAACAGATTTCCATCCATGTAATAGGAAGTGTTTCACAAAAGGTGTCTCCATCTTTTTCCTCTTCAGTATGTTGTATTTGTGTTGAGTGAATCGAGTAGAAATGGTGTTCCCCGTTTCACCCACATACTGTAAACCACACTTTTTACAAGAAATCAGATATATACAATTTTTGGACTTTAGACTGCCACGGGTCATTGTCTGAAAGACCTCTTTTGTGTACCGATTAGTGAACCAGTTTTGGTGTTTAAAATACTGGCCCTGTACTCTGGTTTTAGGGTCAAAGAGGGGTTTAATTTTCGCTTTTACCAGGAGATCCTGTAAATTCTTGTTTTTCCTGAATGCAGCAATAATGCTATAGTTTTGTAATGTTGATGTTCCTGTAATGTGTTTTTGAAAGTTCCTCTTACTTTGTCTAATTAGTTCAACAGTTGACGGGGAAAATGTCGTCACAAATGGAAGGTTACAAGTTACTACTGGTGGTCTAGTTTGCTGAAATGACCTTCTGCATTTTCTAAGGAAGGTCCTAGAGTACCCTCTGGTGGACAAAGCTCGAAACAGCACTCTGACTGCCGAATTAAAATCTTCCTCTTCAGTGCAAATTCTGTGAAACCTCAACAATTGTGACTTAATCAAGCCTGCATAGGTGTGCTTTGGGTGGAAGCTAGTTTTATAGAGCAGAGCGTGGGTGTCTGTCTCTTTAAAGAACACTTTGATCGCTAGTGTGTGGGTCTCCTTGAACCTGTCGTTCTTAAAAGTGGTGGTGTCCAAGAAATCGACAGAGGTCAAACTGCTGGTTGATTTTAGCTTGATTGATTCACTGTGATTATTCAGCGTGTTCAAAAATGTGTCAAAGTCCTCTCTCGTATGAGGCCACACCCCCCAGATGTCATCTAAAAACCTGTAGTAGTACAGAGGTTTTTTAGGACATGTTTTTAGGGCTGACTCCTCCCATTCAGCCATAAAGATGTTTGCATATGCGGGAGCAAATTTCTTCCCCATAGCTGTACCTTTAATTTGCAGGAAAAATTCTCCATTAAATGTGAAGTCATTTTTGGTCAAATTAATCTCTAATAACTGTAATAATTCTTTTTCTGGTCTTTTTTTGTTTGGGTGTTTCCGAAATGCATTTTTTATGGCTTGCATGCCTTCTTGGAAGTCAATATTTGTATATAGACTGTCTATGTCAATTGTAAAAAGAATGGAGTTGTCAGGAATGTGCAGTTTTTTTACTATGTTGATAAAGTGGTACGTGTCCTTAATGTAACTGGGGTGTGTGGTCGAGAGAGGATTGAGGAAGAAGTCCAGGTATTCTGCAGTGTAATATGTTTCACTGCTGCAGTCAGACACAATGGGTCTACCTGGAGGGATTTCATGTGGTTTGCTCCACTTAGTTGGATCCTTGTGGATTTTGGGCAGCATGTAAAATAATCTGGCTCTGGGTTCCGAGTTGCCCATTAAATAATATTTTTGTTTTGCCTTAATAAACCTTTTCTCATAGAGAGTTTGGATAAT
Source organism: Anarhichas minor (assembly GCF_050575085.1). Lineage (NCBI taxonomy): Eukaryota > Metazoa > Chordata > Actinopteri > Perciformes > Anarhichadidae > Anarhichas > Anarhichas minor. The sequence continues at coordinate 11,958 of NW_027466543.1, read as the reverse complement.
TTTGTTCATGATTGGAATCGTTTCTGGATAAATAGGTTTGGTCAATTTAGTGTAGTATTTGGGGTCGTTGAGTTGTCGATAACCCTCCCATACATACTGTTCTCTGTCCATAATGACCATAGCACTGCCTTTATCAGCTGGCTTGATGATGATGTGTTTGTTACTGTTCAGTTCTGTCAGTGCTCTAACCTCTTCAGTACTCAGGTTTGGTGGTACACGATGGACCCTAAACTCAGCATCCAAATATTGAAGATCCGCCTTGATGAGAGCCGTGATTTCACTGGGTGTTTGTCCCTGGGGGGGAGTCCAGACTGATTTCTGAATGAAAGGCAGCGGTTCAGAGTCTTTTGCATGTTCATAATAAGCTGCCAGTTTCAGCTTCCTATGGTATTGCTGAGTATCATAACGGCTTTGTTCCTTAATGTCTTTGTTTGTGCCCTTTGTGGGGATAAAGTTCAAGCCTTTGTTAAGCAGAGCAAATTGTGGTGCAGTTAACTTAAAGTTTTTTGTTAAATTAATAACAGTCTTATCCCCCTCCTGTGGAGGCAGGTTTATGGGGACAATTAGTTTAAGTAAGTGCACCAGTGGTCCAGCATGCGCTGAGCTGTGTCATAAGTCCAGTGCAGGTTATCTGGTCCTGTTTTAAAGTCAGTGCTTGGTAGAGACGGAATATACTCACCCAGGTCAGAGATGTACGCGTTCAGGTGTGTGAGACGCATTTTCTCTCTCGTTGGAAGATTGGGGGAGAAGTTGATCTGTGGAATGAAAATTTCCGCCCACGGAAACTTCTCTTGGGCCAACTTAAGCGCTCTCTGCAGCTGTTTGATAGCTGTCTCTTTGGTCTTTTGGACACGGTTGTTTAGGCCAAAGGCCAGGATGATTTTTTCCACCGTGGCTGTGGATCTGGCTTTGTCCAGTAGCTCTTCTGCGTTTCTGAAGGTGGCACCTGGGAAGGCGTCAATTTGTAGATCTGGATTGTTGTGTGGTGGGAATCTGTTGGTATTTGAGTCACCCATGATTAGCCATTTTTTGCCAACCGTGAGGCTCCAATCTTGCAACTTTCTCGAAGTGGTGAGATGTTTCGTAGGTCGGTGTAACATCAGTGACTGTGGTGTGATGACCGTCCCTCTTGGAGTCGAATCCAGTCGAGTCTGCACCGCTGTTTGAAGACTGCCGGTCGTCGGTCTGGTGGACTGCACGCTGTCTGGAACAGGAGGGTGCGGCTCTCCGTCTTCCTCATCCACTAGTGGATCCAGCTCCTGCTGTGAGAGCTCCATGATGGAGCTCGTTATGGAAGCCACACATCCATTGTGGTGTGGGGGGGCCCGAAGAAGAAGCAGGGGGGCCGGGGGGGCCTCTCGTGGACTAGCTGTCCTCCTGGTAAACAGTCTTAGTGGTCTTTGTGATTGTGGATGGAGCTGTTGAGGAGTCGGTGTAGGTGGAACTATGTTTTGTGTGTTCTCACTATGTTGTGAGAGGGGCCAAATGTCTGACAGGGGCATCGGAGTAGTGTCCAGAACCATGTCAGTCCCTTGTGTTAGGCTGTCTGCAGGTCTACTAAGGGCCTGTGTTTCCTGGACGGATGGGACCACTCTGTGTGGTGGTGTAACGGGCGTCAGAGGAACCGTGTTGGTTGGTGCCCCATGTACCTCCGCTGTGACTGAGCGTGTGACGTCAGCCACCGACGCATTTGTAGCTCCGTTAGGTGGAGCCTGTAGCTCTGGGTGCAGCACGGTGCCATTTTGGACCGCTGCAGTTCTGGTCGTCGGTGAAGGACTGTCCCCCGCATGCAGGATGAGAAGTGTCTCCCCAACAACGCCTCTAGCCTCGGCCAGTGTGTCGGGTGCTAATCTGCTACCGAGGTTTCTCTTCGCCCAGGCTGAGGCTACTTCAAAGGGGCCGCTCCAATCGTGAGGTGAGAGTTTATAAAGTTTATCTATCTCACTCTTTATGACGTTTTCATAATGGTCCTGAAGTATAATCAGTGTGGTGTGGGCCCAGTTTTTAGCATTTCCTTCAATTAGCCTCTGGGTGTCGGCATTCGGTACCGCGGGTTTAATTAGCGTGGATAGCTGATTAATCACTCTGTTAATTGTGCGGGGCGGCTGGTCTGCACTCACATTTGTGAGGTGATGCGCTGTTTTAATCACTCTGTGTAGAATGCGGCATTTAAGCCCAAAGTCTGGATCATCGGATCTGGGTCTATTCTGATGGCTTTCATTGTGTTGTAGCTGTTGCTGACCTGTGTTGTGTGTGTGGTCGATCTTACGTTTATTACGTGGCATGTTGGACCGGTACTCCGCCGGTCTCTGGACGGTCCTGCGGTCCACGAATTGTGTCTTATAGTTTGCTTCTCTGCCATTATAGTTACGGCGCCGAGAAGGGCGGTCCCCGTCGGGTCCGAGTCCGGTCCTCGTGACGGAGGCATACGTCCTGCGGCGGCCGTCTGATGGATCCCTCCGGCGGACGTCTGGTGGACACCTGCGGGGGACATCTGATGGATCCCTGCGGTGGTGGACGTCCGATGGATGCCCGTGATGGCGGACGTCCGATGGATGTCTGCGGCGGACGTCTGATGGATCCCTCCGGCGGATGTCCGCTGGATACCTGCGGCGGACATCCGCTGTATATCCGCGGCGGCGGACGTCTGATGGATCCCCGCGGCGGCGGACGACGTCTGATGGATCCTCGCGGTGACGAACGTCTGATGGATACCCGCGGCGGCGGCGGACATCTGATGGATCCTCGCGGTGACCGACGTCTGATGGATCCCCGCGGCTGCGGCCGTCTGCTGGGTACCTGTGGTGGTTGTATGAAGGGTCCCGACGTCGGCGAGGGGACGCAGGTCTGGTGGGTGACCTCGGGCGCTGGCTCCGCTGTCTGCGGCCTCTCCCGTAGTTGACAACCGTCCACTCCTCGCCGCGGTCACGGCCGTGGTGGAACATGGTGAGGCTAGGTTAGCTTAGCTTAGCCTCGTTAGCATGTGGCTCAGAAAAAAGTTTACAAGAGTTGTTTTACCTTTTATTTTCTGTTCAGGTGAACCATATTTTGAACAAGTAAATTAATCGCGACGTTTCGGTTCTAAGAAGAACCTTCTTCAGGCTACTTGTTCTTTGTAGAATAACTGTATAGTTACGGAACGATGTCGGACGCTGTTGTAGCATCGGCCATGTTGTGGAAAAGGGAGGATGGGCTGTGATGCGAAGTTCCTATGGTCTGGCGCCCCTGGGCTCAGCCATTTTGTTCCAAGGACCAATCAGTAGGCCATCTGACTAAGCAGCCATGACATATTTGATGCCTAACTGATTGTCCAGTGAGATCTGATGAGTCATGTTCTCTGCACTGTTTCAAATGTACACAACTATTATCATACACATATGTATACACTTTATGCATTAAACCGTGGCATGTTTGATGCCTAACTGATTGTCCCGTGAGATCTGATGAGTCATGTTATATGCACTTGTTTCAAATGCACACAGCTATTCTCATACACATATGTATACACTTTATGCATTAAACCGTGGCATGTTTGATGCCTAACTGATTGTCCAGTGAGATCTGATGAGTCATGTTATATGAATTGTTTCAAGTGCACCCAATTATTCTCATACACATATGCGCATACACTTTAGACATTGAACCGTGGCATGTTTGATGCCTAACTGATTGTCCAGTGAGATCTGATGAGTCATGTTATATGCACTTTTTCAAATGCACACAGCTATTATCATACACATATGCATACACTTTAGACATTACACCGTGGCATGTTTGATGCCTAACTGATTGTCCAGTGAGATCTGATGAGTCATGTTCTCTGCACTGTTTCAAATGTACACAACTATTATCATACACATATGTATACACTTTATGCATTGAACCGTGGCATGTTTGATGCCTAACTGATTGTCCAGTGAGATCTGATGAGTCATGTTATATGCACTTGTTTCAAATGCACACAGCTATTATCATACACATATGTATACACTTTAGACATTACACCGTGGCATGTTTGATGCCTAACTGATTGTCCAGTGAGATCTGATGAGTCATGTTATATGCACTTGTTTCAAATGCACACAGCTATTATCATACACATATGCATACACTTTAGACATTAAACCGTGGCATGTTTGATGCCTAACTGATTGTCCAGTGAGATCTGATGAGTCATGTTGTATGCACTTTTTCAAATGCACACAGCTATTATCATACACATATGTATACACTTTAGACATTACACCGTGGCATGTTTGATGCCTAACTGATTGTCCAGTGAGATCTGATGAGTCATGTTATATGAATTGTTTCAAGTGCACCCAATTATTCTCATACACATATGCGCATACACTTTAGACATTACCCCGTGGCATGTTTGATGCCTAACTGATTGTCCAGTGAGATCTGATGAGTCATGTTATATGCCCTGTTTCAAGTGCACACAACTATTATCATACACATATGCGCATACACTTTAGACATTAAACCGTGGCATGTTTGATGCCTAACTGATTGTCCATTGAGATCTGATGAGTCATGTTTTACGAATTGTTTCAAATGTACTCCCACATCCATTTGTCCGCAGAAACATCTTCGACCTGAAGCCGTGCCGTCCTCCATCCATTTGTCACCGCCCACCTCCTGCGGTCTGGGAAGTGATGCCACATGGACTGCTCCAAAACCAAACCTGCATGTACATGCATCTGGACGTTCCAGTGTGTTCCACTCTATGTAGTACTGAGTGCCCGATCAGGCCCAGTCAGACATGCTACATGAGCCGCCATAAACACACACACACACGTAAATATGCCCATACACCCACCTGCATACACATACATACCTACACACATATATATACACATACATATACATATATATATACACACATGTGTACATATACGAACGGTCAGGTCCAGGCGGGAGCCGAATGGTTAGGCTTAGGCGGGAGGGCCGAATGGTTAGGTTTAGGCGGGGGGGTCGAATGGTTAGGTTTAGGCGTTGGCCGAATGGTTAGGCTTAGGCGGGGGGTCGAATGGTTAGGTTTAGGCAGGGGGTCGAATAGTTAGGTTTAGGCGAGGAGAGGGAGTGGTTGAGATTAGGGCAAGAAAGCAGGGCAGGCTACATGAGAGGAGCAGAGCAACAGAGATATGAGGCAGGAGGCACGGGCTGGTTAGGTGTTAGGGGATTGTGATCACTATGCTGGAAGCCAGCAAGGTGATCTGTGCACTGTCCATCACTACCTCACATCCTGAAGCACCTACCTCTCATTCAAGCCTTTAGGATGTCTTGTATCCAGTCTGGCAATCCAGATCCTTTCAGCCCTTTTCCTCTGGGAAATGTTCCACCTGGGGTTACACTCAATGACAGTCGTTAAAACAGATTTCCATCCATGTAATAGGAAGTGTTTCACAAAAGGTGTCTCCATCTTTTTCCTCTTCAGTATGTTGTATTTGTGTTGAGTGAATCGAGTAGAAATGGTGTTCCCCGTTTCACCCACATACTGTAAACCACACTTTTTACAAGAAATCAGATATATACAATTTTTGGACTTTAGACTGCCACGGGTCATTGTCTGAAAGACCTCTTTTGTGTACCGATTAGTGAACCAGTTTTGGTGTTTAAAATACTGGCCCTGTACTCTGGTTTTAGGGTCAAAGAGGGGTTTAATTTTCGCTTTTACCAGGAGATCCTGTAAATTCTTGTTTTTCCTGAATGCAGCAATAATGCTATAGTTTTGTAATGTTGATGTTCCTGTAATGTGTTTTTGAAAGTTCCTCTTACTTTGTCTAATTAGTTCAACAGTTGACGGGGAAAATGTCGTCACAAATGGAAGGTTACAAGTTACTACTGGTGGTCTAGTTTGCTGAAATGACCTTCTGCATTTTCTAAGGAAGGTCCTAGAGTACCCTCTGGTGGACAAAGCTCGAAACAGCACTCTGACTGCCGAATTAAAATCTTCCTCTTCAGTGCAAATTCTGTGAAACCTCAACAATTGTGACTTAATCAAGCCTGCATAGGTGTGCTTTGGGTGGAAGCTAGTTTTATAGAGCAGAGCGTGGGTGTCTGTCTCTTTAAAGAACACTTTGATCGCTAGTGTGTGGGTCTCCTTGAACCTGTCGTTCTTAAAAGTGGTGGTGTCCAAGAAATCGACAGAGGTCAAACTGCTGGTTGATTTTAGCTTGATTGATTCACTGTGATTATTCAGCGTGTTCAAAAATGTGTCAAAGTCCTCTCTCGTATGAGGCCACACCCCCCAGATGTCATCTAAAAACCTGTAGTAGTACAGAGGTTTTTTAGGACATGTTTTTAGGGCTGACTCCTCCCATTCAGCCATAAAGATGTTTGCATATGCGGGAGCAAATTTCTTCCCCATAGCTGTACCTTTAATTTGCAGGAAAAATTCTCCATTAAATGTGAAGTCATTTTTGGTCAAATTAATCTCTAATAACTGTAATAATTCTTTTTCTGGTCTTTTTTTGTTTGGGTGTTTCCGAAATGCATTTTTTATGGCTTGCATGCCTTCTTTGAAGTCAATATTTGTATATAGACTGTCTATGTCAATTGTAAAAAGAATGGAGTTGTCAGGAATGTGCAGTTTTTTTACTATGTTGATAAAGTGGTACGTGTCCTTAATGTAACTGGGGTGTGTGGTCGAGAGAGGATTGAGGAAGAAGTCCAGGTATTCTGCAGTGTAATATGTTTCACTGCTGCAGTCAGACACAATGGGTCTACCTGGAGGGATTTCATGTGGTTTGCTCCACTTAGTTGGATCCTTGTGGATTTTGGGCAGCATGTAAAATAATCTGGCTCTGGGTTCCGAGTTGCCCATTAAATAATATTTTTGTTTTGCCTTAATAAACCTTTTCTCATAGAGAGTTTGGATAATTTTGTTCATGATTGGAATCGTTTCTGGATAAATAGGTTTGGTCAATTTAGTGTAGTATTTGGGGTCGTTGAGTTGTCGATAACCCTCCCATACATACTGTTCTCTGTCCATAATGACCATAGCACTGCCTTTATCAGCTGGCTTGATGATGATGTGTTTGTTACTGTTCAGTTCTGTCAGTGCTCTAACCTCTTCAGTACTCAGGTTTGGTGGTACACGATGGACCCTAAACTCAGCATCCAAATATTGAAGATCCGCCTTGATGAGAGCCGTGATTTCACTGGGTGTTTGTCCCTGGGGGGGAGTCCAGACTGATTTCTGAATGAAAGGCAGCGGTTCAGAGTCTTTTGCATGTTCATAATAAGCTGCCAGTTTCAGCTTCCTATGGTATTGCTGAGTATCATAACGGCTTTGTTCCTTAATGTCTTTGTTTGTGCCCTTTGTGGGGATAAAGTTCAAGCCTTTGTTAAGCAGAGCAAATTGTGGTGCAGTTAACTTAAAGTTTTTTGTTAAATTAATAACAGTCTTATCCCCCTCCTGTGGAGGCAGGTTTATGGGGACAATTAGTTTAAGTAAGTGCACCAGTGGTCCAGCATGCGCTGAGCTGTGTCATAAGTCCAGTGCAGGTTATCTGGTCCTGTTTTAAAGTCAGTGCTTGGTAGAGACGGAATATACTCACCCAGGTCAGAGATGTACGCGTTCAGGTGTGTGAGACGCATTTTCTCTCTCGTTGGAAGATTGGGGGAGAAGTTGATCTGTGGAATGAAAATTTCCGCCCACGGAAACTTCTCTTGGGCCAACTTAAGCGCTCTCTGCAGCTGTTTGATAGCTGTCTCTTTGGTCTTTTGGACACGGTTGTTTAGGCCAAAGGCCAGGATGATTTTTTCCACCGTGGCTGTGGATCTGGCTTTGTCCAGTAGCTCTTCTGCGTTTCTGAAGGTGGCACCTGGGAAGGCGTCAATTTGTAGATCTGGATTGTTGTGTGGTGGGAATCTGTTGGTATTTGAGTCACCCATGATTAGCCATTTTTTGCCAACCGTGAGGCTCCAATCTTGCAACTTTCTCGAAGTGGTGAGATGTTTCGTAGGTCGGTGTAACATCAGTGACTGTGGTGTGATGACCGTCCCTCTTGGAGTCGAATCCAGTCGAGTCTGCACCGCTGTTTGAAGACTGCCGGTCGTCGGTCTGGTGGACTGCACGCTGTCTGGAACAGGAGGGTGCGGCTCTCCGTCTTCCTCATCCACTAGTGGATCCAGCTCCTGCTGTGAGAGCTCCATGATGGAGCTCGTTATGGAAGCCACACATCCATTGTGGTGTGGGGGGGCCCGAAGAAGAAGCAGGGGGGCCGGGGGGGCCTCTCGTGGACTAGCTGTCCTCCTGGTAAACAGTCTTAGTGGTCTTTGTGATTGTGGATGGAGCTGTTGAGGAGTCGGTGTAGGTGGAACTATGTTTTGTGTGTTCTCACTATGTTGTGAGAGGGGCCAAATGTCTGACAGGGGCATCGGAGTAGTGTCCAGAACCATGTCAGTCCCTTGTGTTAGGCTGTCTGCAGGTCTACTAAGGGCCTGTGTTTCCTGGACGGATGGGACCACTCTGTGTGGTGGTGTAACGGGCGTCAGAGGAACCGTGTTGGTTGGTGCCCCATGTACCTCCGCTGTGACTGAGCGTGTGACGTCAGCCACCGACGCATTTGTAGCTCCGTTAGGTGGAGCCTGTAGCTCTGGGTGCAGCACGGTGCCATTTTGGACCGCTGCAGTTCTGGTCGTCGGTGAAGGACTGTCCCCCGCATGCAGGATGAGAAGTGTCTCCCCAACAACGCCTCTAGCCTCGGCCAGTGTGTCGGGTGCTAATCTGCTACCGAGGTTTCTCTTCGCCCAGGCTGAGGCTACTTCAAAGGGGCCGCTCCAATCGTGAGGTGAGAGTTTATAAAGTTTATCTATCTCACTCTTTATGACGTTTTCATAATGGTCCTGAAGTATAATCAGTGTGGTGTGGGCCCAGTTTTTAGCATTTCCTTCAATTAGCCTCTGGGTGTCGGCATTCGGTACCGCGGGTTTAATTAGCGTGGATAGCTGATTAATCACTCTGTTAATTGTGCGGGGCGGCTGGTCTGCACTCACATTTGTGAGGTGATGCGCTGTTTTAATCACTCTGTGTAGAATGCGGCATTTAAGCCCAAAGTCTGGATCATCGGATCTGGGTCTATTCTGATGGCTTTCATTGTGTTGTAGCTGTTGCTGACCTGTGTTGTGTGTGTGGTCGATCTTACGTTTATTACGTGGCATGTTGGACCGGTACTCCGCCGGTCTCTGGACGGTCCTGCGGTCCACGAATTGTGTCTTATAGTTTGCTTCTCTGCCATTATAGTTACGGCGCCGAGAAGGGCGGTCCCCGTCGGGTCCGAGTCCGGTCCTCGTGACGGAGGCATACGTCCTGCGGCGGCCGTCTGATGGATCCCTCCGGCGGACGTCTGGTGGACACCTGCGGGGGACATCTGATGGATCCCTGCGGTGGTGGACGTCCGATGGATGCCCGTGATGGCGGACGTCCGATGGATGTCTGCGGCGGACGTCTGATGGATCCCTCCGGCGGATGTCCGCTGGATACCTGCGGCGGACATCCGCTGTATATCCGCGGCGGCGGACGTCTGATGGATCCCCGCGGCGGCGGACGACGTCTGATGGATCCTCGCGGTGACGAACGTCTGATGGATACCCGCGGCGGCGGCGGACATCTGATGGATCCTCGCGGTGACCGACGTCTGATGGATCCCCGCGGCTGCGGCCGTCTGCTGGGTACCTGTGGTGGTTGTATGAAGGGTCCCGACGTCGGCGAGGGGACGCAGGTCTGGTGGGTGACCTCGGGCGCTGGCTCCGCTGTCTGCGGCCTCTCCCGTAGTTGACAACCGTCCACTCCTCGCCGCGGTCACGGCCGTGGTGGAACATGGTGAGGCTAGGTTAGCTTAGCTTAGCCTCGTTAGCATGTGGCTCAGAAAAAAGTTTACAAGAGTTGTTTTACCTTTTATTTTCTGTTCAGGTGAACCATATTTTGAACAAGTAAATTAATCGCGACGTTTCGGTTCTAAGAAGAACCTTCTTCAGGCTACTTGTTCTTTGTAGAATAACTGTATAGTTACGGAACGATGTCGGACGCTGTTGTAGCATCGGCCATGTTGTGGAAAAGGGAGGATGGGCTGTGATGCGAAGTTCCTATGGTCTGGCGCCCCTGGGCTCAGCCATTTTGTTCCAAGGACCAATCAGTAGGCCATCTGACTAAGCAGCCATGACATATTTGATGCCTAACTGATTGTCCAGTGAGATCTGATGAGTCATGTTCTCTGCACTGTTTCAAATGTACACAACTATTATCATACACATATGTATACACTTTATGCATTAAACCGTGGCATGTTTGATGCCTAACTGATTGTCCCGTGAGATCTGATGAGTCATGTTATATGCACTTGTTTCAAATGCACACAGCTATTCTCATACACATATGTATACACTTTATGCATTAAACCGTGGCATGTTTGATGCCTAACTGATTGTCCAGTGAGATCTGATGAGTCATGTTATATGAATTGTTTCAAGTGCACCCAATTATTCTCATACACATATGCGCATACACTTTAGACATTGAACCGTGGCATGTTTGATGCCTAACTGATTGTCCAGTGAGATCTGATGAGTCATGTTATATGCACTTTTTCAAATGCACACAGCTATTATCATACACATATGCATACACTTTAGACATTACACCGTGGCATGTTTGATGCCTAACTGATTGTCCAGTGAGATCTGATGAGTCATGTTCTCTGCACTGTTTCAAATGTACACAACTATTATCATACACATATGTATACACTTTATGCATTGAACCGTGGCATGTTTGATGCCTAACTGATTGTCCAGTGAGATCTGATGAGTCATGTTATATGCACTTGTTTCAAATGCACACAGCTATTATCATACACATATGTATACACTTTAGACATTACACCGTGGCATGTTTGATGCCTAACTGATTGTCCAGTGAGATCTGATGAGTCATGTTATATGCACTTGTTTCAAATGCACACAGCTATTATCATACACATATGCATACACTTTAGACATTAAACCGTGGCATGTTTGATGCCTAACTGATTGTCCAGTGAGATCTGATGAGTCATGTTGTATGCACTTTTTCAAATGCACACAGCTATTATCATACACATATGTATACACTTTAGACATTACACCGTGGCATGTTTGATGCCTAACTGATTGTCCAGTGAGATCTGATGAGTCATGTTATATGAATTGTTTCAAGTGCACCCAATTATTCTCATACACATATGCGCATACACTTTAGACATTACCCCGTGGCATGTTTGATGCCTAACTGATTGTCCAGTGAGATCTGATGAGTCATGTTATATGCCCTGTTTCAAGTGCACACAACTATTATCATACACATATGCGCATACACTTTAGACATTAAACCGTGGCATGTTTGATGCCTAACTGATTGTCCATTGAGATCTGATGAGTCATGTTTTACGAATTGTTTCAAATGTACTCCCACATCCATTTGTCCGCAGAAACATCTTCGACCTGAAGCCGTGCCGTCCTCCATCCATTTGTCACCGCCCACCTCCTGCGGTCTGGGAAGTGATGCCACATGGACTGCTCCAAAACCAAACCTGCATGTACATGCATCTGGACGTTCCAGTGTGTTCCACTCTATGTAGTACTGAGTGCCCGATCAGGCCCAGTCAGACATGCTACATGAGCCGCCATAAACACACACACACACGTAAATATGCCCATACACCCACCTGCATACACATACATACCTACACACATATATATACACATACATATACATATATATATACACACATGTGTACATATACGAACGGTCAGGTCCAGGCGGGAGCCGAATGGTTAGGCTTAGGCGGGAGGGCCGAATGGTTAGGTTTAGGCGGGGGGGTCGAATGGTTAGGTTTAGGCGTTGGCCGAATGGTTAGGCTTAGGCGGGGGGTCGAATGGTTAGGTTTAGGCAGGGGGTCGAATAGTTAG